>NC_068987.1:66868507-66870788 GCF_001194135.2 Octopus bimaculoides | reverse complement strand
ATCTTTCTCTCTCTCTTTTCCTTTATATATATATATATATACAGGTATGAGTATTGTTTTTGTTTCTTAATGTTCCCTTGTTACTCTAATCAATTTTCATTTGCTTCTTTCTATTTTCCTAGGCGATACTTTGTTACTTTGTAGTGGGTTTCTATTGAAATAATTTTTTATTTATATAATTTTCCTTGTGTGCGGGATACAATGAACTACCTGTATCAACTATTGGTGTTTCTGCTTAGCAAGCTGAGGCTGTACCTAGGCTACTCCCGCAGTATATGATAAAAAGAAATATCTGAAATATCATGGATTGTTATCATATTTTGCAGTTCATTATGGAACGCTGATGTGAACCCTGATGTGAACCGTAAGGATATGTAGTAAGATGGGAGGTATATGACAATACAAGTCTGAATGATCCCCGTAAACTAAAAGATGTTTCTGAAGCTGTACCCCGTACTAGAAGGCTTTTAAGTATAGTGGTGGAGAAATTCCTGCTGTTATACATGTAGCTGTAGCGGACATTTAAGGGTTTTCTTAATTGAAGGGTTAAAGAAGCTGAAAGAAAAGGATCGACACCAATAACAACATAAACGCTAGGTGATTGCGGTAGGGGGTGCTCTTGTATTCAGTTCCAAATCAATAACAGCCTCTGAAAAGTCAGATACGATCTCGTCGTCTTCGCTTCCAAGAAGCAATGAACAAGGAGTCAACTAGGAATGAGAGTTAAAGAAACCAAATGATGCTTTGCCAATACCATTCGATGATGGAGAACAAATGCAAGTCTCTAGTACAATATCATAGCTAAACATATCTGCTTTTTGCAAAAGTGTTGATAAAACAGTATTCTTACTATTGTGATGAGATTTTAATATTATTTTTAATAACTTTTACGGACAGGAGTTTATATTCTTCTAAGGGTGATATAACTAGTTCCCGTATTATTTCTTTTCCTTAGAATTCTAAATCATCAACTCCAGTGGCCAGTCTGCTTCACTTTAGAATCACTTTGTTACGTTTCTTTAGTTTAAGAATATTTTAATATCCTTACTAACCTAATGAGAAGTATTATAGAATTCCTCAAGTTGAGTACCGTTCGCAGCCCATAGTTTTAGACCATACATCAAGAGAAAATGATGGATAAGTCAAGTTCCTTTCTCTTTACGTAGTTTACAAAACTATTAATGTTTTTATTCCCTAACTTCAAGGCAAGACGAATCGATTAAACGAAGTCCAGAAGTATTCTCGCTTGGAATATCCAAGGAGATATTCCCGTAAAGGTGAAACCTATAATGATGGTATTGTTAATAACCACACGGAGTGCCTGCAACTTCTTTGTTGTTGCTGTGATGAATTTCAGCATGGTGGCGTCAAATCACTGTATTGCTCAGATCTTGATTTAAAATTTATTATCTGTAGCATTTTAATTTGATAAATACACAAAGAGTTTTCTTTCTCGAAACAATAGAGTGCATCTTGCGGAACATACATAGATATGTTCGAGGTTAATGAGAATGCTCATTGGAACAAATGCATAGACGTATCCAGGCATATCCAGCGAAAATGACCAGAGGAAACAAATATGTTAATGGTCAACAACACTGTACTGTGTTAAAAAAAGAGAAGATAGTAAAAAGGATGCGTTAATAATGTTTCCTATTATTATTATTGCTATTTTTGGAATGAGATATTTGTGTTTAACATCATTGGTTATTATTATGTAATACATCATTGGGAGGGCTGGGACAAAAGCTGGCTTCGGGGGTGCTCTGATCAATTTGGACCATTGACCATCGCTCATCGACCACCGCTACTTAGAAGCCGTCTTGAAAGCAGGCAGTTTCGGACCCGTTTTCAAAGGCTGTATCACTGCAATGCACAGCGGCACCTGTTCAGTGGTCAAGATAAATAGTCACCCATCGGAACCGATTGGCATCGCACGCTCCGTCCGTCCTTCAGGGCGGCCGTTCTCGCCTCTTCTTTAGGTATTGACACTTTAGCCACTGCTGCGTAAGTTGGAACAGTTAAGAGACATCCCCTTCGAGGTGAGATACGCAAGGGCAGTGTGGGCATACACGGACGACGTCATCGTCATGGTGTCGGATGCCTCCGAAGTGGAGACGATTGGCACTATCCTAAAGGAAAATAAGTCGGTTGCAAAGGCTAAAAATAAAACGACTGCAAATCTGTGAGTTTGTGGTTGGTCTCCGAGAGAGGCAGGTCGATGCCATCGGACGTTCGTCGGACGCTGCACTGACGGACCAGTTAAACTGCTCGGGGTCTG
>NC_068987.1:66864434-66867202 GCF_001194135.2 Octopus bimaculoides | reverse complement strand
CATCAACGCCACCACCATCAACGTCATCGTCGTCATCGTCAATGTCGTTGTTGTCGTCGTCGTCATTAACGTCAGATTTCACTTTAATCTGTTAATCGCTTTATACATTTAGCAATCTGTACACTTTTTAAAAATCCGTTTATTCTGCTCTTTGCATAGTAAAAGCAAAGTTGAACCTGAGAGGATAGGGTGAAGCCATATTTTATGGGTGAGCAACTAATACGATAATGATTAGCGGATTAAGAACATTGTCTTAAAGATTAAAGTGTATATCATTTTAATTATACTTTAATTATGGGTGCAGTCATGTCCCCCACGTTAAATTGTTCGCTTCACAATCATAAGGTTTTGAGTTCGATTACTCTACAGCACTCTGCAAAAATATTCTGTCGCTTTGGGAGGTCATCTAAGCTTTGTGATTAACTTTAAATAGACAGAAACTTTGTAGAAACCTGTTGAATGGACTGTATCTGTAATAGTAGCAGTCAGTAGTATGATATAATATTTATGCCTTTTTAAAACGATTAAAAGTGTAAGTGAAGAAAGATAGGTTTGGCTTAAGCATTTGGATTCAGATTTGAAGATTCAATTTACGATCAGTTTACTCTTTGGTGCCCGTCATCTGCTTTGTATTACTCGGAGTCACAAAATTTATCCACTTCCAGACAAATCCTGTAAAAGGCAATTCATCTAAAAGTATCACAAAACCATTCTATGCTTAATAAAATGGAATGTTTACCTTTTGTTTTAATGTATTTTTATGTTAACTTGAAAATAATTTTACAGAGTTTGTTCGAGAAGTTTTACTATCCCCTATTTTTGCTGTACTGCTTCCTAGCTTATGTGAAAATCCAGTTGTTGATGGATGTATAGGTGTTAAAAAGCTGAGGTAGGAAAAGTGAAATCGACTTAAAAGAGCTCACTAGAACGATAAACATGTATTTCGCATTATATGCGGCTTATCAGTGTTACATACTCGGATTTCTTCCGAAACAAAATCGTATCCGCTAGTCTGAAGTATATATAGATAGTATATATATACTATTAGCTGACTTGCAATGGTGCTGCATAAGCAGAATAATGTCTTGCGTTTAAACAACACTCAACGTTATGTACACTCAATTGATAATGTTTTGTTTTAATATTATCGAACTGTTTGTATTTCCTAATTCGAATTTATTTTGCTTATGTACAGGATCCCATTCTCAGCGAGGAGATAAGACAAAATCTGGAAAGAAATTTCGAAGACTACAGACTGAAAAAGTTGCTGTCTGCTGCGAAAGAGAAGGAAAGTCTAAAACGATGCAGGAGAGAGTTGTTATTATATAAATCAGTGACAGACAAAAGAGAGGTGCAGGAGTGAAATCTTTTACACCAATCTTTGTAAACCATTATGGACTCTCGATTCGCCACTGTCACAAATGTCTGAAGAAGTGCTGCCATATTGTTCTGTGAAATAGCGAATGCTTTAAAGCATATGAAGGAAGGATAATGCCCAACGAAACGATTACAACTACCTTCTTTACAAACAGAAAATATACATTTAATAACGCTTGAAACACAAACAAAAAGAAAAAAGAAAGAATAGAAATACTTTCGGTAATGTTTATTGATAACATCGTATATAATCATTCAACATTTATAAATCTTTAAAAAATAATATAGTTTATATATTTGATTCAATAAATATTTGTCCTTGAAAGAGAATTTTGTAGTTAAGATTTTATACATTTTTGTAATTCTTTTTCAATTTTGATTATCAAATTCTAATTTAATACGTTGTACTTATTCTACTTTCGTTTCCATCCCGAAATATTTTTAGTAATTAGTAATAGACTTTGCATAATATACGAAGTTTACTTAAAAAAATTACTTCCTTTTGACGTGAGGTTACAAACAGGTATTACGTGATAGTAATGGTAGCGAGGGGAAGAACAAAGTGGAGTAGCTTGTAATACATCCTATAACATTTATCATTTAATAGATTAGGCGGTGAGTTGGCAGAATCATTAATACGCCAGGCAAAATGCTTAGCGGCATTTTATCCGTCTTTATGTTGAGCTCAAATTCTGCCGAGGTCGACATTGCTTTTCATTCTTTCGGGGTCCATAAAATAAGCACTCGTTGCGCACTGGGGTCGACATAGTCAAGTAGCCCCCATCCCCGTAAATTTCAGGTCTTGTACCTATAGTAGAAAGGGTTATCTAACAAGTTAAAAGCGGTGAGGTGGTAGAATCTTTAGTTCGCCTGACAATATGCTTAGCGGTATTCCGTCTGTCTCCACGTTCTAATTTCAAACTCCACGTTCTAATTTCAAACTCCACTGAGGTCGACTTTGCCTTTAATTCTTTCAGAGGGGAGGGGGGAATAATTACTATTTTAACGTTATAAAATAATTCAGGCCTTGCGCCTACTGTAGAAAGGATCATTTCGTAAGGCAGCGAGCTGGCAGAATCGTATTTCCGTCAGCTCTTTGCGTTCCAGTTTCAAATTTCGCCGAAAGCGGCTTTTCCTTTCATTCTTTCAAGGTCGATGAAATAAGTACAAGTTAAAAATCGGGGTTGACGTAATCGACTGCTCCCCCATCCCAAATTTCGGGCCTTGTGCCGATACTAGAAAACAAATTATTCAATACATTAGTAGAGGGTTAACTACATTTTGTTTCAAAGCTATAGTGAATTATAAGCACGCCTCAATAGATATTAGCCAACGCTATCTAATAGCAGATGTCAACACCACAGACATGGATTAACGAGACTAGTTTCAAT
>NC_068987.1:66851934-66859434 GCF_001194135.2 Octopus bimaculoides | reverse complement strand
TTCCCTTGGGTAATTAAAGCGGGGTTTATATTATTTTGGTGTGGAATCCCGAGTTTGAGTAAGTAAATTTGTTTGCGCACGTGTGTATTAAATTGGCTTTAATCAGCGATGAGTTTTAGTCAACGGCGGCGTAAGTGAAGGGGGATAACTCTAATTGATACCATTAACACCAACCACACACCATACAACACCACAAACTACACCAACTATAAGAGGAGTATGGGTAACCCCAATAAAAACAACACCAATATGAACAACGCCAAGGCCCAAACCACCAATCACAACAAAAATAACCACAACAGTAATACCGATAAAGTGATAATCAATAAGATTAACAATATTAACACAACCAATGACACCAAGTACACAAATTAGCCCCAAAATAACATTAGCAACAACAATAATAACCTACACATCGGTATGAATAAAACTAAAGCGCCCCAAAGAACCAATATGAACTCTGTTAGTAACAAGAAAACCATGCCATCTAGTCCACATAATCCCTACGCAAGCAACACCAATAGAACAGACGAAAGTAACAGGAAAGTGAAACCTAACTACGGAAATAAGCAAGATAGCCATAACCATAACTTCACACGACTCACACACAAGGAGGGTAGCTTCTATACTAGAAATAACAATACAAAAAATAAACTAAATAGTGATAAAATCTGACTCGTAATCTCCTACACCATGCACCTCAAATCAAACATAGTTCGCCCATTAATGAAAATCGTAGATAAACACCTAAACGTTAATAATAAATACGCAGAAATATTTAGGAATAAAATTAGAGTAGGCCACAGACTGACCAATAACTTAGCTACAATCAGTCAATAAGTAATAAAAAACTAGACAAGTTCTATGAAACTAGAAAAATTGTGATCAATAAAAAATAATAACCAACGAAATAATAGAATTAAGCCCACCACTAACGTAGCGCTTCCTACTAACTTAGATAGAGACTTGAATAGTAATAGCTCCCCACAACATAACACGAACACAGATATACCTAATAATCTATGTGGCTGCAGGGATAGAACAAAGTGCCATTTCTCAAATATATGTAAGACAAATAACGCAGTATACCAATGTGACGTGCACACAAATAGCCAGATAAAATCATATATAGGCGTCACTAAAAGACAAATGATTCTTAGATATAACGCACACCAATCTAGCTTCAGAAATAGGAGTAAGGCTAATTCAACTGGGCTCAGTAGATATATTTGGGAACTTAAGGATAAAAAAATAGATTATGGATTAAACTGGAGTATACTCGCAAAAACAACCTCGTACAACACCGCCAATAGACGCTGTGATCTCTGTTTATCAGAACGCCTAGCTATCCTAACGGCTAAAAAACTCCTCCTCAATAGGAAATTTGAGAACGACAAATTTTGTTTTCATCTAGTGTCTCTGTGTCTCTTCAAGTATTGGTAAAATAGTAGGATCTTCTACAAACCCTACACTAGCATATTCATCTGCATAAGTCCAATTAGCTGGGAACTACCTTAAACACTTACACATAAACAATCAACCCCCAACCACACTCGCCCTCCACATTCCCTAATAATTTACTTTACACCTTCATAGGGCCCTTTTATCACTATGAACTTCCTAAACCTTTGCCATAATATGATTTTAAACAACCCTCTCTAGTGTAAATATCCGGTGTGAGTTAGCTCCCTTTTCACCTTAAGTTAGAGTTATCCCCCCTTCAATTACACCACTGGTGACTAAAACTAGCCAATCTACTACAATGAAATCCACACCCCAGCGGAATAATCAACTTAAGAACATAATATAATGTAAGACTATCAAATTTTGACTTCATTACCAGTACCGATGTATCAATTTATTTTTCGTATTCTGACCGATGTATCAATTTAATTTTCGCACTCTGGAGATATTTATTAAAACTTGTAAATTGAAACGATCGTAAAAGCTATCTTCTTCTATGTTAATTAATTAAATTAAAGGTATACCAGCAAAAACGACGAATTTCTCCTTGTTATTTACATGCATTTTCTTCTCGTATATAACCTAAACTACAGTTTACCCACCGAACTACCTGCTACTGCACAACATTACAAAGGACTATACCTACGCGGGTAATTACCAGGAGTGCCTTCGGATCTAATTATCCCTTAGTAGAGGTTTTTAACTCCTCTAACTCATACCTACCCAATATATATATATATATGCATATATACAAGCATGCCTCGGCTTAAGTCATTTCGATTTAAGTCGTTCTCGATTATGTGTCGGTGTTCAAAAATAACATAGAAAAATAGAAATGAATTTGAGACATTTTACTCGACATTACGTCTGTCCCCCACAAATATTGTAATCGTAAAATCATTAGAAAACCGTTAAAAGCACATCAAATCATATTAGTGTACAATAAATGAAAATAAAAGCATATAAAATCATTAAAATACGTATAGTAAATATTAAGATACACACCGTAAAGTATTGTAGCTTAGTGAACAAAATCATGAAATTACGAAATCACCAAAGTGTATGGCAAATTTAAATTTAAAATTGGTAAATTTAAAATAATTTATAATTTTTTACTATGGCAAAATAATAATAATTATTGAATTTGTTTTTTAAGCTTTAAAAAGGCCTTTATTTTACCAATTCTTACTGCAAACCACATTCATAAATACAGCACCGCAATGTACGGTAAACACCACCAAAATGTATTCGTAAATTTTGATTACTTTTTTTTTTACAGTACTGCATTAAAAAATAAAAATTGTTTGTAAGCTTAAAACAGGTTTTTATTAACCATGTATAATTGAAAATACATTCATATATAAAGTACGGAAGTGGGAATTGTTATTATTAGTGTAACCTAGAGACAAGT
This sequence comes from Octopus bimaculoides, assembly GCF_001194135.2. Taxonomy (NCBI): domain Eukaryota; kingdom Metazoa; phylum Mollusca; class Cephalopoda; order Octopoda; family Octopodidae; genus Octopus; species Octopus bimaculoides. The sequence goes on along the minus strand of NC_068987.1, from coordinate 66,856,559 downwards.
AAATACGGCCGCCTAGAGACAAGTTAATTTGACTTAAGTCATGTCCTCTGTAACCAGTTAACGACGTAGCGTGAGGTATGCATCGTCTGGCTTAGCAGCCCTCACAGTTTGTTTTCACTTTCCTGTTTTTTTGCCAACTTCGACCCTCCGCATATCCGAAATTTTATTTTGGTTTGTAGGAGCAACTGTTTTCTCGAAACGGTAAAAAAAAAGCCCTAACAAGTGGTGCATTGGCAAAGTCGTTAGAGCGTTGTACAAAATGCTTCACGGTATTTTGTCTATCTGCTCATAGAGTTCAAATCTAACCGAGGTCAACTTTACTTTTCATCGATTCGTGGTTGATATAAATATACCAATCTGGAGCGGTGTGTAGACGGTATTAATTCTGGCTCTTCACGTTCTGAGTTTAAGTCACACAATGGTTTAACTGGATGGTAGAATTAACTCATCATCTAGTTTAACACTACCTCCTGGTATCTTCTTGAATTTTCTCTTTTTTTTTGCAGTAGCCACTCTGTTGTAAGCATTCCAGCTTGAGAATAGTTCCCTGCCTCCTTCCTAATAGTTTCGGAGGCACTGCAATAAAAAACTGGGGGTTGCTTTTTCTCCCAACTAAAGTATGTAAAAACGAAGATATAATTTCGCTATATAGAGACAGACACGAACGTATTTATTTATATTCAATAAGTTTTGTGATAATATAGAGTGTACAAAGCTTGTATATGCATCATTGTAACTGTATTAATGCACTGGAGTTTATCCAAGGATTGTATACATAGATACATTCATATATGAATATAGGCATACGCTTCTATATCTATATCTATATTCACACACACAGACACACAGAAACAGACACACAGAGACACAGACACAGACACAGACACAGACACACACAGACATACACACACACACACACACACAGACACACACACGCACACATCAGTGTCTGAAAAGATGTTGATATTTTATATGCCATAACAGCGATATTTTACTGGCATGCAGTGGCCAGACGCCCTCCACTGATGATTTCCAGTAGAATGAAATCACATGATATGGGAATTCTGGCGCCCATGACAAAAGATTACCGTCTGATACTATATATTTCGTGCATTTATGCACCAAGCACTAATAACGCAGTTTTCGGTGTTGAATTTTTTTCTTTTAAATTGTTAAAAATGATTTCATATTAATTATGATCAGAAGTTAGGTAGTTGTCGAGAAATTCTGAGTAATTTTTGGGGCAACAGTTAATTTTAACAATATAGATTATCCTGTAATATGTTTTAAATACATGTCCTAGAATGACGACGTTAGCTCTGCCATACAATTAAATCTTGCATTATGATGGTGGTGTTCTTCCAAATTTTGTTGTTTATTTGCCTTGGTTCCTGAATTAAAACCGATTTATGATAAGATCCGTCGTGTTTTGGCCACTCAAAACAACTCATTTAGCTTAAGTTTGGAGTACTCACGCTTAACATTTTGGCATTAAAATGTTCGTTTCAAAGAAAGAATCAGATAATTGCTGAAAAAATGCGGTTACTGGTTTACCTTTTACAATCATCTCTGGTGAAACAAGCAAACAGAACATACAGGCAATATATCTTGTGACAAAATATACATAAATGAAAATCATTCTGGAAAAATCAAAAAGATTCAGTTTTTTTCTATTTAAATTTCTTTCCGCTGGTCATTTGTCATGATAATCAGGGAGCAAAAATCGGAATGGGCTTGTGATATCAATCTTTGGAAAGAGATAAAACGATTAGAATAAAATGGAATTCTGAGACTCCAGCAGATGGAAGAATGGAACAATTTCTATTCATAATTCTGAATCACTCTGTCTGGTTTTGTTAAATTTTATCTATTTCTTCTTTGATTAGTTTCAGCGTTTACAGGAGTTCTAGAATTAAGAACAGCTATTCGAAAATAAATTACTACACATACACATACATCCATATATATCTACCGTACACATGTGTTTGAAACAAATAATGATGAGCCCAAAACAAACATAATACCAATAAAAAACATGGAAATAGTTACAAAATCAGAAACAATACTAATAAATATAAATAAACAACAATGATGATAGCGTCAAAAATATATTAGGAAAGGAAATGATGCATTAAGCAACGTCCAAACATGAATATATCAATAAAGAATATGGTTATTGGCATTCTAGTTTTTCACTATAATTCTATACAATGACAAGAAACTGAATTGAATTCCAATCTTTCTGTTTATAATGGGATTCTTTCAGTGAACTCAATCTTTCAACAGAGAAAGTTTAATGGAAATAAACGAATGAAATCGTTCTTCTAATGTAATGCAAGAAATCAACGTTATTATTTATATCGTCATTCTTATCAAGAAAGCATCAAGAATAATTATTTCTTATGTGGGCATCAAGGTTAAGATCTATCAAAAAGAAAAGAAATAGGAAATTGTGACGTCAATATTTCTCCCTGGGACGGTAGCATCGATAATTGAACTGCTTTGAAAGGATTTTGCTGAATAAACAGTAATGTTAAGTTATTTGGGGCACTTATTACATATTATAATAGTTCTGATCTGCGAGGTCATATTTTGTTTTTATTTGAATGATTGCCTGATACAAGAGTATTGCCATTCCTGATCCAGTTCCCTGATTGCTTCATGGCTATTTTATCTCTTGTACTGTTATAACAAACCATTTAGACATATGATTGAAATCTGCCGTCTTGTTTTTCCTGCACTTTTAAACAGCCAAGCAAAAGCTGAACTATAGCATACATCTAATGATGTCCAAATCTCAAATGTCACTTTCAAACCGCTTTCGTATCTCTTTATGCCTCTGCTACTTAACTCAGAGAACCACTTTTGTGCCAATGTATTTAAATGCTCACACTTCACTTGTTACTCCATTCTATGTGATTGCCTTACAGAAAACTTATATAATCTCTCGCCATCTCTACACCAATAACATCTTGTATATAAAAGCCTCTTCCACTCTGACTGCAGCTCACATTCTTTCTGGTACGCTATTGCTTCATCTTGAATGAACCTAAAATGCTCGTTATGGCATTCTTTCTCCATGGGCATAATAACGAAAAAAGTCAATTAAAAACAAATCATGAAATCATAAGATTTATCTTAAGTATATAACCGGTGCATTTCAACATGAAAAGGACAAAAGACCTTACGATTGCCTTTGGAAGAAAGCTGGTCTAAATACTTGCAACATTATGGAGTCTGTTAATGTCGTTCAGATATTATTTGGGGCTGCTAAACCGGGCAATACACATGTCAATCGCCCAGGTTTTTGTCCACTATTTGTGAGGGACAAAACCAAATGCTAAGCTATATGGTTAGTGTGCAGAAGTGTTTGACCAAAGACAAGGTCGAAGTAGAGTCCAGTATAGCATGTTACTCTTAACTTAATTTAACAAGACTTTCAGCGGTTCGATTATATATACTTCAATTTCTTTTAATGAAGACATTCAACGTTTTAGAATAATTATATCTATCGCTTAGTCATAAACAATAGCGATCTCACGTGGTTGTGCATTTAAGCGGGGTAGTTAATTATCAACATCGAAAGAGTGAAGGGCAAATTTGACCCAGGTACGAACTGAATACATAATACAAAAAGAGTTAAATAATGACACAATGAGTTTTATCTATCGATTATTCAAAATATTTGTAGTATCTATCTTTGGCACAATACCAAAACGGTGAAGGTAAGAATTAATCAATTAAATTGATTCCTGTAATTGACTGGTACTATATTCTATATCTCTGTTGTGTTTGTGCTCAGAAGATACAAAGCAACTACAAATACTGCAAGGTAATTTTTTCTGACTCTCTAATCATTCGGCAACTCCACCAACTGAGCGTTTTGGAGTTAATTATTAATTTACGCACACAAGAGTAGTAATTTTAAAGGGAGATTAGTCAGTTACATAAATCCCACTACTCTGGCTATTCTGCCAATCTAATACTCTGATTCCTTAGAATAAGCATTTCTAACATAGACGTAAGACTACAATCATGGAAGTAGATAGAGTGCAGATAGTTTTAGATCGGTTCTTCTTGTTGGAAGACACTTATTTTAATGAATACCGGTAAATAGAATGCAAAGTAGAAACCAGTCAGGATTTGAAGTCAGATCGCAATAAAATGTAACTAAATGCCTTAAGACATTTTTTCCGATGTTCTACCTATTTACGTAATTGCGTCAACAACAGTAAAAATAAAATAAAAAAATATTGACACTTGGGAGAATTGCAAATATACTACGAGATACTGTAAGCAATAAGATTATATTGTATTTACTCGAAGAAATGTTTAGAAAAATATTCTGTAGTCTTCGGTTATAATTCTTACTCCCATGAGGAATTAAATATTAAACAAATATGAAGATTTCCGAAATCCTTTGTTATTTATGTTACTTCAAACTGAAATGTAGCTAACACCAAATGGCATTGTTTTGTTCAAATCCACACATACGTATATGTGCATGTACGTGTGTATGTATACATGCAGACATATATATATATATATATATATATATATATATATATATATATGTACGTATATATATGTACGTATATATATTTTTTTAAAATTTTTTATTTATG
>NC_068987.1:66843549-66849974 GCF_001194135.2 Octopus bimaculoides | reverse complement strand
TATACCATTAATCCACCGCCTTAAGCTGGTGCTTTACTTAATAACCAAAATGGATGGACAGCAAAGTTGACATTCATTTATTCAAATCTAGGCTCTCTCATTTGTTCGCTGTTGCTAGTACACACACACACACACACACACACACACACACACACAACCACACACACACATATATACACACGGTGTGTAAGGTATTTGAGGACATATGTTATTTTTATTATAGCAGCATATTTATCAAGTTAATGTTTTCTATATTTCAGAATTATCAATGGAAGAACCTATGAGTACAAAAGAAAGGAAGAGGCACGCAGTCATCATTACTATAAAGGCTGAACGAAGCAATTTAGAAATAGCACGACTTTTAAAAGTCGCTAGATCCTTCGTCTACAAAATACGCAAGCGGTTAGAAGCTAAAGACAGAAATGTATCGCTAGTATCAAAATGTAAGAAACATTGTAGACGCACGGATACTATTGGAACACCAGAAGCAAATCAGATCATTGATGACAATCCCAGAAGATCCATGAGGATGATTGCAAAAGAAGGAACAATCCGAAATGTTGTCCACAAAGACATCAGACACAAGTCTTATGCGATGAGAAGAGGTCATTTCATATCAGAAACAGTGAAGGAAAATCGCTTAATCAGATCTAAAAGACTCCTGAATAAACTTAAAAATGCAGCAGAGAAAGATGTCATTTGGATCTTCTCAGACAAGAAAAACATTGATCAAAATCAGAAAGTAAACAGATGAAATGACAGATGGCTATGCACAGGTCCTTCAGAAGTTCCAAGAGTAATGCATGCAAAATTCTCTGAAACTGTCATGGTTTTGGGGGTTGTCAGCAATAAAGGACATGTGATGTCTCCTCACTTCTTTCCACAAGGTCTTCGAGTAAACTCTGCTACCTACATAGATGTTCTGAATACAGAGGTTATATATATATATATATATATATATATATATATATATATATATATATATATATACACACACACATACATATATGTATAATGATATGTAATTTCAAGATCCAAGTATCTAAGTCTAGGACATTTGTAAGCGTCGAGGTGTCCGTAGTAGGTATAGAAAATAACGTTGAGGAAGAGTAATAGTTTAGTGGCGTAGTTGTAGTCTAATCTCATATCGAAGTTCGATAATGTGAAAACATTATTATAGCTTGCGGTTAGCAACTTGAGTTGCTATGAACGTGAATAAGAATCCAAATTGGGGGCGTAGAGCAAGCAAAATCCAGTTTAAAAATGTTTCCTAGCTAGCAGATCCTCTGGTGCAATAATCCTTACTCAACGAGAATACTCAACTTGCTACTCTTTACGCCTAAGATACATTAATCATATGAAGGTTACATTGTCGTTAAGAAATCTCAAGTTAACTCACTGAAAATTTCATTTGAAATGAGTGGCGAAAACAACAAAACATAAAAAAGGGAAGTGCTTGAAGAAATATGGTCAGTAAGTAAGAAAAGTTGGTGATGAAGAAATCGAATATTTAGGAGAAAGTGAAGGGCTGGGAAGAAAGACGGGGATTTAATGTACATGAATGCTGACTTTAGGGGCAGTGTCTTTGTGAATATGAAGCAGGGGACACTTTTCTATATATATAGTAAACAGGTACTTTGGCCCACACACGCGTAAAAATTTATACAGAAAAAAGTTTTGAAGAGATGAAATGGTCAAGAATAAGAAAAAAAGAATGGTAGAGTTCCACTTTATCTATCTATCTATCTATCTATCTATCTATCTATCTATCTATCTATCTATCTATCTGTCTGTCTGTCTATCTATCTATCTATCTATCTATCTATCTATCTATCTATCTATCTATCTATCTATCTATCTATATGTATTTATAAAATTTTTAATATGCCCGGTGGCTATTTGCAACATCAGTGTCTGAAAAGATGCTGATATTCTACATGTTGTGACACCGAGATTCAACAGGCATGTGGTGACCGGACATCTTCCACTGATATGGGTGTTTTCACGTCAATGACAGCCAATTCTTGTCTGCAACGATCTATGTATGGCCTTTGATGCATCGAGTTCCTATATGAGAGGATCACGCAGTATTCAGTTTAGATATGCAGGTTACCATTTTGTACTAATATTGTTTCTGTCACTATTAATTAAACAAATCATATATATATATATTTGTTTATGTGTGTATGTGTTGTGTATGTGTGTGTGTGTGCATGTGTATTGTTGTTTGTATTTGATATGGATCCTCGGCATATAACTGATGTTGATTTGTTTGCGTCATTGTTACTTAACAGTATGCTCAGAAGAAACCGATATAATAAGTATAAACTTAAAATTATCTACTGGTAGTGATTTGATCAGCTGAAATATTCAAAGTGCAGCCACAACAAGCTTGCAGTTGAGTGACTGAAAATATTATGTGTGTGTATATATATATATATATATATATATATATATATATATATATATATATAAAATTCAAATTACGATGAAAGTAGACAAAGTTTGCTCTAGAAGCGTTGAGATATATTGAAAGATAAGGAAATGATTTTATTCTCAAACGCAGGATAATGCTAATAATATACCATGAACAGGATAAATTAGCCATATTTTTCAGAAAAATGTGTCGGCGGCCACCCTTGAGACTCGAACTCACATCCTTGTGATTCCGCGTCCAGTGCTTTTTCTGCAAAATATGGGTAGTTTATCCTGTTCATGCTATATTATTAGCATTATGCTGCGTTTGAGAATAAAATTATTTTAAGACAAAAACTAAAAATATGTATACTTGGCGGGGGTGGTGTGTGTGTGTGTGTGTGTGTGTCTGTCTGCGCTTCTAACTTTTTCGACGGATGAGAGGGTTAGATTCGAAGACATACGCGTGACGGACAGATTATATTGTCCTCTACTCATTGCCAAGACCAAATTCTGTGACCCAAGATACCCCTCTCACTGCCACAACTGACGAGGGTGAAGGCTTATCTACAGAACAGCATCATCATTATCATCAGTAGCAGCAGCTGCAGCGCAGCTAGTACAACTCCTAGCATGGATCGATCGATGGATCGATCGACCAATGCATGTATGTATGTATAAAAGATCCCTTTCGGTCATCAATGACCATGGGATTGCGCAGAGAAAGTTTCCCCCTTCCACCGAAGCACACGTCCGGGCAAGTTTGTTTATTAAAGAGAAGCAGTTGCTCATGCATACCAGACACCCCTCTCCACGCCACCAATATTGTCCAAGAGAAAGCAAAGGCCGGTACATCTTGGCACCAATGACGTCGCAATTCATTTCTACATCTCAGTGAATTGTAGCAACGTGAAATAATAAAGTGTCTTGCTATAGAAAACAACACACAGCCCGGTCTGGGATCCGAACTCACTACCTCGTGATTGTGAGCGCCAACGCATTAAACACTGAACCTTGCTTGAGGTATTACTTATAGGAAATAGGTCCTAATATGCTGTTTCAATTAATATTAGTTCACTACATTTGTTCACATTTGTTCACATTTGTTCACTACATTTGTACACTACAACAAAAAACCTCCTCAAGGGACAATATTGAGATCTCCGTCTACGAATAATGATTGAAGGAAGTAGAGTAGATGCTTTGTTAAGAACGAGATGTGCCCTAATAAGCGCAAAAGGACAAATGAACGTTTAATTTGTTTGTAGATAGCTTGTTATAATTATCCTGTGCAAATATTTGTGTTTTTTTAATAAATTATTAATTCGCCCATTTACATATTGTATAACATCTGTCACCCCACCTCTCGTCATTTTATAACTTGTTCGGACCACCTCACGTGTCTTTTAAAGGATGCTGTTCGACGTTTCTTTGTATTTGTCTGTCTATCATCGAGCTCTTGTGACTAATAAATAATAATAATAATAATGATGATGATGATGGTGATTATTATTATTATTATTATTATGATGATGATGGTGGTGATTATTATTATTATTATGTCGGTGTATTTGACACTGGAGTTAAATGCTTTTCGGTGTCTTTTATTCATCTTATTGGCATCAGTTCGTTTTTACTTTGCTTGAGGTGTGCATTCATTCTAATGTGACAGTTTTATAATTGGCTTCTGTTTGTACTTGAACTCTGCCAACCAATTTCATTTTATATATACAGCTTGTGGACATCTGCCTCTGGCTGATTTGTTTTATACGTTGTGATGAGTTTCCTACCATTGCAGTCTGACTTCTCTGTAATACTGGGCTTCAATTCAATACAGACGATACTTGTCGATGAAGGAATTTCCATGATATTTATTGCGTCTTTTTCTTTTTCTCCTTTTTCGTTGATCTTGGTTTTAATTAACCTTTTTGCCAACGAATTTCATTTGGCGATTATATTAATTTAGAAATTTTAATTGTTTTCTTTAATTTGCTCATAGACAAACAGTCATGCTAACTTTAATATTTTGTAAAGCTTAATGTTATTTAATACATGTTAAACAACATCCCAGTTGGATTGTTGTGCCGGATAGAATGTTTTATTTCACTGTTTTAGAAAAGATACGGTAAACAATAAGCAAATACCTAAAAGTATTCCATATTTCTTGTATCCGAGGGATGATGTTTCTTTATTTGCTGATTCTATTCTTTTGGTTTGCAGCTATGCAGGACCCCAATATGAAGAGTTTTAAATTGAGGTGACATACAGGCCGTGAATATACGAAAATGTAAATCTAAACAGAGAAATCTGAATTAAGAATCTTAAAACCATATTTTGGTCTCTGTGTATCTGTACATATCAGGGCTTACAATGGAAGAAAATTGCTCGTAACTGGAAAGGAAATACACATATCTGTACGATTGAGGGTTTAATATAGTTTTAATATGTTTGTCAATTTGTGCTTGTGAACGGAATGTGGCTCTTTTGGGAGGTAATTGTTAAAATTGTGCTGGCTTTAGAAGGGAAACACAGGGGATGGAAAAAATAACTTAAGTCGAATAGCACCGTTATTGGCATGTATTTTTGTTACGTAATCTAGTGAAACATACATGTTAAATCACTTCTTCGGTAATGCTGTAATGATATATATTAACATATATATTATCATAGCTATATTTACTATAACAGAGCAAATACACTAAAATAGCAACTCTTATAAAATCATACGTTAGAGTATATTATTATAGAACGCTCAGGGAAGAAGAATGAACAGGAAAAGGAAGAAAGGAAGAAAGAAACAATAGTAAGTTATGAAGCGTAAAGCTAATACTGCAAATATAAACGTTAATATTCGCGAAGAGGGGTATATTACTTTCAGATTTGGAAGAATGGAATGCGTTTTTATTTCTACTTACGAGTTAGCTAAGAATTGTACTCTACCAAAAGCACCGTATCATTGCATCTATTATTGTTAACTGGGCTTTGAGTTTCGTATCTAAATTTTAAAAGATTAGCAGCGGAACAAATATAAGACACAAAAAAATTGTTAGTACCGAGATTTGTTTGATATAAATGTCTTGAAACTAACATTTTCACTCTGGTAATATATTAAGTATTTTTCAAAGTTAATATTGTTATTATTATTATTCAGGTCACAGATAGGAATGGTACTCGGAATCTTGGGGTTAGTAGACCGTGCTCTTAACCAATACACCATATGCCCGAGAGCAATTATGGAGTGAATTTTAGGGCTTATAAATCTAATATTTTCCTATCCTTCCTTAATGCCGTTTCCCATATCCTATTCATATATGCACTCAGTCTGCTTAGGAGGTTGTTGTGTCCCAGCATATGTGCTGCTTCTTTTAGTTTTCGTATTTTCCAGTGATGTTCTCTGTCTATTATTTTAACTTCATCCCACAGGAAGAGGTGGTCTCCATTTTTCCATACATGATCAGCTATACCCGATTTATCTGTATCTCGTGTCACAGCTTTGCGAAGTTCGTCTACCCTTATTTTCAGGGGTCGGCATGTTTCACTGTTGTATAACCTACCACAGCTGCATGGCTTGGAGTACACGCAGTTTTTAGTCATATTCTCTTCTATTGGTGGTTTTACGCAAAGGAGATATTTGCGAAGTGTTGTAAGAGACATGTATACGCGCACATACATATTTATGAAGGTGTATGGCAAAGTGGTTAAGATGTTGTATGGTTTCATTCCCTAGACTGGCGGCGCGCTTTGCTCTTAAGCAGGACACTTCAGTTCACATCTCTCCAGTCTACTCAGTTCTAAATGTGTGACCCTGTCCAAGGTCAATGTCTATGTTGGCCTTCCCGCGTATCCAGCAGGATAGCATCATTCTTAAGCTACAACGAAGTGGCAAAGGACAATTATGATCAGAGGTGTATAACAACATCCAATAAGCTGGTGGCAGTGATATATATATATATATATATATATATATACATACATACATACACACACACACACACACACACACACACACA
>NC_068987.1:66841384-66843013 GCF_001194135.2 Octopus bimaculoides | reverse complement strand
TATATATATACATATATATATATACATATATACATATAAGTGAGAAAGTGCGGTTGGTGATTACACGTAGTTGAATATACAAGGAAAGAAATAAGATAAAAAATACAAGATTTGTTATACGAGATTAAAAGATACATTTAAATCTTCATGACAAAAATATTATACAATATCATACAAGATCAGATTTTTTTCCTTTAATAAAATGAACATTTTCGCTGAAGCTTTTCAAATTTTGGATGTTAGATGCAAATTCGTTTTGTTTGTTAGGGGGTGGTGTGGATAATTAGTAACAGAGTATTTATCAGTAAAAGGGAGATAAATCTGTAATTTTCAATATGAGCTTATATTCAGTTCTGGCTTATATTTTTCGATAAATGGAGCCTCTTTATTTAGTCGCACTTGAGTTGAGGTCCAAATGACACATTCATATAATGGGAAGATTAGGAATTATGGTAGCAGTTGTTCTGCAAATCTGTCAAAGTGTTCGCTGAGATGTATCTGGCGATATTGTGGGGAAGACATCTGTTGTCTGTGAACTGTAAATCTACGTCTAAGTGACATCCCTGTTGAACCTATATAATTTTTAGGAGTGCCCGAGCATCTTATGACATAAATGAGGTTCGCAGAAGCGCAGGTGAAGTTGAGTTTTTGCCCTTGTTTAAAATGGAATTCTGATCCTTCCAAATGATTAGGGCATGTTCCGCACCCACACACACATAATACAGACACATACCCCTCCACATATATGTATATTTATAGGGTGTGCAGATTAAATTTGACAATTTTTCTATATCTCCCTTTTTCAATATTGGTAAATTGTAAACGGCGTTGGACGTTAGAGAGCATAAGGATTGTTGATGAATAGTTAGCTGACATGGAGGAATGGAAGTAATCTCAGTATTTCAAAAAGAGGTACCAGTATCATGATGATTCACGCTAGATGTCAATGGGCCGACATTATGACACCCACTCAATGCAATGTGAACACGGCAAAAGCTTTAAGACGTGACATGGAAAACTGCAACGGAGACTACGTCACCGTGGTCAGTAGGATGGACCACAATACACGTTCTGACTGCATCTGCTCGCCAGGATTCGTCACCCATCTTTAAACAGGGGCTTAGGTTCAATTCAGCTGAATATATAAAACTGCTGGAGACTGTGGTCAAATCTTGACTGAAGACAGTTGCTGCTGGAAGGCCATATGTGTAGTAGAATGAGTCGGACCGAGTCATACTTCAGGAAAGAATCAGAAATAGTTATCAGAATTTCTACAATTTCACTAGCCCCAGATGTTTGCCTCCTAATTAATCCGATTGTAATCCATGGATTATCATCTGTAGTGCACAGTTGGGAAAGACACTAACCTCTCTGCATGCAGCACAAAAGGCTGAGCGAGTAGTCTAAATCATACAGTAAGTAACGCATGCGCTAGAGACTTGAGGCAGTTGTGGAGAATGGGGGTAGCTACTCTGAGTAAATCTATTTGATAGATTTTCATTTTCTTTCAAAAGTAGTTTTATTTTCAATGGGATATAGTGCAAAATGTCAAATTTAGCCCAAACATCCAGTACACACGCAAACACACACACACACACACACACACACACACACACACACACACACACA
>NC_068987.1:66839998-66841166 GCF_001194135.2 Octopus bimaculoides | reverse complement strand
ATATATATATATATATATATAACTTGAATTGAATTTATATATATCTTGAATTTTTCAGGAATTGTTATTGTCCAACTTTTTCAGAAAGCCTATTTTGGATCACCTTAATTATCATCAAAAACAGTTACAATTCCTATCTCATTCTGTCCTTGTATGTGCATAACAATTGCATATTATAGCTACTAAAGCAATAGCTATAATACCAGTTTATTTGCGATATGCGCAAGTTCCAACAATATAAGCTATTTTGCGGTTGTATCTTGTGAAATACATGTAATAACTATAATCAAGAAGGCGGATTTTTTTTTTTCATGCGACTGGGTCCTTTATGATATAATTTATTATTTATAAATATTCTATCATTGATAAATACTTGCTATGAAATAAAATTAAGGTAGGGTTTGTACATTAGTCATCGCTCAGAGCCAAATTGATACTCTATATTAAGACGTCTATGAATGTAATTATATCCTTGCCAAAATTTACAGGATATATTTAAGCTATAGATAGGGATTTTGCTAGCTGTTTCTTAATCTAACATTTCCACGTCGAGAAAATTTCCCTACAAGAGATATTCTTCTTCCATTTTTAAAAGAGACCTTGTAGAAGACAACATGCTAAATACATTTTAGTAATGGTAGCTTTTTATATCTTATTCTTGTTTTGAATCTTATACAGGTTTTCTATATTAATAATATGGATAGTTATAAACAGACTTAATTAAGATATGCACTCTCTCCAATACATAAATACAAACACACGTACATACATACATGACACATTCACACATACATACATACATACATGCATACATATATACATACATGCATACATACACGTATGTGTGCTCGCACGCATGTACTCACACACGCACACGTATATGTAATACACATATTCATATATCTCCACATTGAAATAGTTTGGATTCTGCGACGGAAGGTACCTTTAATAAGTATGCACACACCACACACTCACCACCACACACACACATAAACACATACTCCTATCTTTATATAAACATCTATAAATATCAATATGCATGTTGCTATATATATATTTATATATGTATGTGTCTGTATGCACAAACACGCACACACACACACGCACACACACACACATACACACACAATATATACATACACAATGCTATACTCTAAATATTCAAGTG
>NC_068987.1:66834786-66839902 GCF_001194135.2 Octopus bimaculoides | reverse complement strand
ATATATATATATATACACTTACATGCACGTTCACACAACCATGTTCGTGCATATGTGTGCACGTGTATGTAACGGAAAGTTTCAGAAATTAATTAATAGAATTAATTGAATGGTGGAACAATGTGGTAATTATTTCCAAACAGTTATAATGAATAATCAATTAGGACAATTGACAGAGAAGTATTACTTCCACTAATAGATATTTAGTTCTATCTGCTAAATTTATCTGCAAGATTAACTAGCGGCATTTGTCTTAATCCACCAAATAAAATGTTTCTTATGGATGATAATACAGGTCAAAATTTGATGGAATCGTCTCCTTGTATATAATTAATATTTCTATTTTGTCAACCTTGAAGAGATGAAGGACATAACCAACTTAGCTATGTGTTTATCCATTTTTTCCTGAGATTGAGTGATGTGACTGTGGCAATGATACGGTATCGCTTTCCAGGAATTTTATTTGGTCATTTCAACTCCAGTAAATGGTTCAGTTTAGTATTCTTTCTGTATTTATCAAATGTTGACACAACATCTCTTTTATATCAGCAAACGAAATACAGACCCTGCCACGGATAGACGCATAAGGAGTAAATTTATAATTAGAAAGTTTACTTCTTAACCAAGTCTTTCCCGACTTTATCTTCAAGCACAAAAGCTGGGTCACATATCTCCTATAGTGACTCGAGTTAAGAAGGGGAGAGAGGGGAGGACGAGAGAGGGGAGGACGAGAGAGAGAGAGAGTAGAGAAAAGATGTGTAAAAATGTAGGCATCTGAGCTGATGCTTGTTTCGAAAACTGGTACTTTCTAAAAACTGGTGTTTCTCTTTTATGTTATCCCCGTTTATGTCTTGTAAATTAGGGCCTGGATAAAATGATATATAACAGATTGAAATAAGTACTAGAGCAAATACGATCGGCTAAAACACTAGAAGCATGTGTGCCGTATTATGAAGGACACTATCATAAAGATAAACGGGCATTATACATACATACATGCATACAAACATAGATACATATCTACATATATACATGCTTACATACACAAACACAAACAAATATATACATACAATCATAATTAATTTTCACGAAGAAAAGTTTGGTAGTGACTTCGAGTTTTCAGCTTTCTAACTAATTAGACTGTGGTTTAGTTTAGTGTCCGAGCTTCACATCTAGTGTTTATGACATGGTGTTTCTTCGGTGTTGATGTTAGGTAGGGTATCAATGAATTTGTAGACAGGAGTGTCTATGTACGAAGGATAAATAGAGAGGAGGAGGAGGGTGAGACTGGAGAGGAAGGGACAGTTTTCGTGTTTGATAAACGAATTGTGTGGGTTATGTCGGATTATATGATATGTAAATTTACACGTTGCTTCATGTCGTCAGAATTTGTGTTGCTCAATGGTTTTCTTGTGATTAATCAATGTTATTGGCATATATAGGATACGTAATGGTGTTGTGCTATTTTAGTATCATATAAGATGTTTGCAGATAATGCCGATTCGATTTGTAACAGAGCGTACCTCAAAGCGAGGTCGAAATTAGTGTTGATGTTCGTTTTCTATTAAGAAGTTTTCACCTGTTTTTGAAGTGTTTGAGTTGATAAAGATTTTCTTGCTATAAATTATCAAACCAGGAAAACTGACTCTACCATCCCTTCGACTCCACCCACGACGCTCTACAAATATTTCATTTCTTTCTGCTCTTCTACATCTCGCCCCTAAAGGCACACACACACATTCACCTATCTGTCTGTCTGTCTGCCTGTATGTCTGCTTGCCTGTCTGCCTGCCTGTCTGCCTGTCTGCCTGCTGCTTGCCTGTCTATCTGTCTGTTTATCTCTCTCTCTCTCTCTCTCTCTTTCTCTCTCTCTCTCTCTCTCTCTCTATATATATATATATATATGTATATATATATATGTATCTACCGACCTACCTACCTACTTACCTACCTACCTACTATCTATCTATCTATCTACCTACCTATCTATCTATCTATCTATCTATCTATCTATCTATCTATCTATCTATCTTTCTTTCTTTCTCTTTCTCTCTCTCTCTCTCTCTCTCTCTCTCTCTCTCTCTCTCTATATATATATATATATATATATATATATATATATATATATATATATATATATATATGACTGAAAAGTTCATAGGCTGACCAAAATGCTCTCATAGAATGTAATCAAATGAAATAACTTTCCAACATAGCCTCCTTTTCCAACTGTTTTGCAGTATTTGGATCTCAATAGAAGATTCCATCCTGTTGGTCAAAAGGTCATCAACAGCAAATATAACGTCATCACTGCGATACTGTTTCCAAATTGTTTCTTCATGTTGGGGAACAGATGATGATCAGATGAGGCCAAACAAGGATAATAGGGAGAGTGATCAACCAATTCAAAGCCACCATGACCACAACAACCATTGAACCCAACGACTTGTGCGCTGGAGCATTGTCCCGATGAAACAATACCCCATTCGTTAGTGTTCCTGGGCGTGCCTCAGCAAGTTGGTATATGATTTTCCATTGATGGTCTGACTCTTTTGTAGATAGTCAATAAATGCAATCCATTTTGCATCCTTAAAAATGAGGCCTTCCCCTTCCCTGCAGATGAAACGATCTTGGCCTTCTTTGAAGTAGGTAAGATGGTGTGTTTCCACAGCATGGATTGTCTCTTTGTGTTGTGCTCAAAGTGACGAACCCACACTCATCTTAGGTTGGGTAAACGTAAAAAGAAACCGGCTGGGTCTACCTCAAAGTCAGATTTTTTCGTGATGTGATTAGCTTGGTGCGCTTTTAATTAGGTCTCAGAAGATGTGGCACCCACCGACAGAAACCTTTGTCATGTCAAGTTTACTGTGCAGAATATTCTCAAATTTCTCTCGTGGAATATGCTAAAATGATTGGATATTTGATTTATAGTCAGTTGTCTGTCATGCAGGAACATGTGAGGAACACGATCAATGTTTTCCTCATTGGTGGGAGTTACAGGATGTCCAAATTTTGAGTCATCTTCAAAATTCTTCCCTCCTCTCCTAAATTCAGATGCCAATTTTGCACTGTTTATAAAGCTGGAGCGTCATTCTCTAATGTAGTATCCATGTCAACATGAATGCCGTTGGAGGCTAAACCCTCTTTAGTAGAACCTTGATAATCCCACGCTGCCAGCATTTTGTCCATTTTCAAGAGATGTCTTAACAAGTTACTCTTGAAATCATCTTTGAATAGTCAGATGTTAGTTTAACTGGAGAGAAACAATGCAGTTATTAAGAATAAGTCTTTAAAATTAATGCATGCAAGATTTCACAGCTGTAGTCAAATTATGAACTTTTCAGCCCATCCACGTATGTTGATGTGTGCCTTACGCAAAAATTCTGTTTAAGCAAATTTCAGCCAATCGCAAATGCTCGACAACGCGTGGTTACGGTTAAAAGTATCTTTCCAAGTTCCGTGCATTGGAACCGCTCCCGAAACTTGATTGCAAAGCGAACTTCTTAACCAAATGCTTATACCTGCAACTGCTTATAAAATTTCATCTTAAAGGCTAGAAAATGAAATAAATACTGTAATGCTTTCAGTACGGTCATCCACAGTTTCTCTGTACTTAGTGATCCCAATCCTATAAATATACTTATTTGCTTTTTATGAGTCACAAAGTCATTTTATTCGAGAGGGAAGATGTGCAATCGATTGAATCAATGACCTTCTGTAAGTTGTATGTATGTATGTATTTATGTATGTATGTATGTATGTATGCATGTATCGACAAGTATCCAGGCAATTTTAAACTATGAACGCTGAAATACTGTTTTAAAAAATTTAGCAAAACGAATTTTCTCTCACACAATGGTTATTACTATATACCTATGAACAATATAGCGTTTTTAGTGCGCCCGTATATACAGAGATGCATGCATATATGCGCACATGCACACACACACGCGCACACGTGTACTCTGTGCTAAGCACAGACACAGGCAGATGCTGATATGCAGAGGCATATTCGACTATGTGTATGGTTAGTAATAGATTGGAAGTTTTAAGGATGTTTTTTTTTTAAAATGGCATATTGTAATTATAGCATTATATATTTATAAAAAATACTAAAATTAAGGTGTAAATGATAAGGATAATAATAATAATAATAATAATAATAATAATAATAATAATAATAATAATAATAATAAATTCGTTTTATTGGCCACAAGGGCTAATATCAATTAAAAACATGTAAGGACAAAGACAGGACGAAGGTTACAAAAAGTTTTGTCCGAAAAGGTAGGAACGTTCGTCTAAACAGAGGAAGAAAACAGAGAAAGATATAACAAATAAATAGATAAATAAATAAATAAATGATAAATAATAATAATAACTAGAAATGACAAAGAGCTGGAAACACTACTACAGACAGTACATGGCTCTACCAAGGAAATAGATATGAAATTCGGATTAGAAAAATTTGCCAAAGCAACTCTGAAAAAAGGAAAATTAGTTAAAAGTAGCAACATCACACTAGATAAAGCCAATGAAATAAGAGAACTAGACGAAAGCCAGCCATACAAATATTTAGGAGTCAATGAACTAGATAGGATACAACACACACAAATGAAAGAAAAAATTAAAGAAAGAGTACTATAGATGAGTTAGATCAATACTAAAAACAGAGCTCAATGCTAAAAACAAGATAATAGGCATTAACACTTTAGCTGTCCCAGTTATAAGTTACAGCTACAATATCCTTAACTGGACACTAAACGAACTATCTAAAATAGACAGGAAAACAAATAAAATAATGACAGGATATAGGCTGCACCACCCAACATCTGACATAGAAAAGCTATACATACAACGCACAGAAGGTGGCAGGGGTCTTATACAGCTGGAAAACTATTATAAAATAACCACCATAGGACTGTAAAAATACCCACTCCAGAAGCAAGGATAACTAATACAAATAGCCACAAAACACGAGCAAAACAAAAAAAACTGTTTTCAGTATTTAAGGAAGCTGACAAATACAAACAAGAAATCATACTACCTAACAAATACGAAGAAGAAGAAGAAGAAGAAGAAGAAGAAGAAGAAGAAGAAGAAGAAGAAGAAGAAG
>NC_068987.1:66833135-66834236 GCF_001194135.2 Octopus bimaculoides | reverse complement strand
AGTAGGTGCCTTAGGTATAATAAAAAAATATTCAGACAGATACATAACAAAAACACCAGGACTTACAAATATATATAACATACAGAAAATTGCACCACTGGGCACTGCACACATTCTACGCAAAATACTTTCAATACAGTAACCATAAGAGCATCACAGCAAACCACAGCACATACCCAAGGCACACAGAGCTGCGCTCGGTAGTGAAGGGAAAGCACGTTATAAAAATAAAACTACTGAACAACAACAACAACAACAACAATAATAATAATAATAATAATAATAATAATAATAATAATAATAATAATAATAATAATGTGACTGTTACGTTGAAATTTACGATAAAAATTACATCGTGTAATTTAAGATAAAACTATATTATTTAATTTAAGAATTTTTATATATATTTATCGGATATTTATCGATGTAAAATTATTGCAAAGTGCTCAATTAATACTTACTAATGGGTTAGGATTCATATACTATATTAGACTGTAGGACAGATTTGGAATATATTTAACAAAAATGAGAAATTCCGAAAAGACATTAAAACAGACTCATCCTGGAAGATATACCATTTTAACCACATTGATTATATTTTACTGCTTAACGGCAGTTCACACTAATGTGTCTGTCTATCTGTTTTCTATCTCTCTCACGTTTTCCATCTTTCTCTGTACATACACACACTCTCCCCCCTCTCTCACACACATATACAGAGTATCTTGTGTGTACAAATAGATGTACGGATGATACTATTATGTTCAGAACTGTACTATTATGTTCAGAACTGTACTATTATGTTCAGAACTGTACTATTATGTTCAGAACTGTACTATTATGTTCAGATCATCAACTGCCAAACAGATTCCAGTATGGTGGTTAATCCAGTAC
The DNA here is from genome assembly GCF_001194135.2 of Octopus bimaculoides. Classification (NCBI taxonomy): domain Eukaryota; kingdom Metazoa; phylum Mollusca; class Cephalopoda; order Octopoda; family Octopodidae; genus Octopus; species Octopus bimaculoides. The sequence goes on along the minus strand of NC_068987.1, from coordinate 66,833,342 downwards.
TATACTTATTAGTGTTACTAGTTATGAAAAACATAAAGAGTAAAATTACGATAAACAAAGGAAGATATTAATTGTTTCTATGTACAATGTGGTTATATATTCAATTGCAACTGGAAGATCCATTGCAGTGTTCAAACGATCACGATGGTGAAATGTACGAAGAATAATTTATATAAACTTGTTTATCGTAAATCCTTATATATATAT
>NC_068987.1:66827592-66832923 GCF_001194135.2 Octopus bimaculoides | reverse complement strand
ATATTGTTATTTTTTAAAATGTACCTTAATCCCCTGAGATTGCAGATAATATTTCTGAATCTCTTTGATTCTTTAGATGTGCTGGCCTACTGATAATTAATCGATATTAATTAATATATGACTAATTACCAGATTTTATAATAATATTTTACCCATTGCCCATGTTCTCATACTGAATATATATATATATATATATTTCTTTTTCAAGCGCACACGCGCACTTATCAACACATGAAGGCATGCCAAAAAAGCATCAATATACAAGATACACGCGTAGAAACAAACGAACATACATGCATATACTCACATATACAAACCATGTGCAATGCGCTCGCAATCTGAAAATATATATACACATAGGAACATAAGCACAACAATAAAATCGAAGAAAAACACATTCTCCCACACACAAAAACAGACATACGAGCTGTCAGAAACTGACGCATAGAGATATACACCTACTCACATAATCAAACTGATCGACTCAGCTGAAAAAATATTCAAATTCCTGTCTTCCACGTATTACGAAGACAAAGATGGACAGATTTTTCTAAATGCAAATACAATCTAAGTGCCAGATTTAGACGCCAAAGGACATAAATTGAGTGCTGTAACTTGCCATATTCTATCGGATTTTGATTCCTCTGCCTTTTCATCGACATAACTTACACATAGAAACAGTGGAAAAATCAATTCTTCGCAAGAATTATGCCATGCGATTTGATATTGGAAAAGCAAGGTGTCCAAAGCATCTGTCATCTTTAATGTCGATGTTTTAGATTCATACTTCCAAATTTATTGAATACAGACACATATTCATACAAGTGTGCATAACCACACATATACATTTTCATACGTACACGAATGCTAGCGTATGTACGTACATAAATACATACCGCATACAATTTGCGCAGTAATAGAAATCAAGTAGTCCAGCAGAAATTAACAAGTTAAAAGTGTTAACAAGTAGAGAAGAAAACATCTGAACAAATCTAACCCGAACTGTCGCTATACATTATTACCTGTAATGATTGGGGTTACTTGGTTATGAAAGTGACTGTATCGGCATCAGACTTGTGAAGTTGGTTTTTTTAAACCCAGAAAGGATACAGCGAATTAAGATATTACAGTTAAAAACCATAAATTGAACTCTCAATATATAATATATTGTAAAAGCTTAGTATAAAATAAATGTATATATCTATGTAAACATACAAGTATATGTGTGTGCATATATCCATTAACCTAAACATACTGTATCACATATGGAATGAATTCCATGCTTGCATACATACGTAAGTGTGCAAACAGATACATAAATATATACTAGCTCCTCCCTTAAAGGTAATATCCAAATAATTATATAAGGAATATTACATACAACCAATCGATCTGAGACAGCGAAAAGACGGAGTATATTAAATATAAGAATAAACATAAGACGTCTATGCCGAACTAATGAGAAGTCTGTTGATAGGCTATCTGCACGGTAAATATATATTAAAACCTGTGATTATTGGAGTATTTGGTTATATAACTAACTATCTCAGCACCAAACATGAGAAACTGGGTTTCATAAAACTAGAAATCAAATAGCTAATTAAGAAATTTCAATTAAAAGCCATTATTAGCTGTGCAGTTATATGTAAAACATTATAAATTTAGTTTGTTTTATATACACATACACTCGTATAGACAGCTATATGTATCTGCAAGTATGCAGAAGTAAATACAATCAAATCTGTACACTACTACGATATGCATTTTTGTACACATACACACACACATACACACACATACATATGTATGTACACACACACATACACACACACACATATATGTATATATGTATATATATATATGCATATATATATGCATATATATATACATATATATGCATATCTATCTATCTATCTATCTATCTATCTCTCTATATATATATTTGGAATTTACAAAAAAAAAAAAAAGACGAAGGCGGGTGTGTAATCAACAAACAGATGTATTAGTGTATCGCTCGGGAAGTGAGAAAGTCTTTTACGTTTCGAGCCTACGCTCTTCAACAGAAAGGAACACAGTAGTAAGCAGAGAGAGAAAATAAATATATCGGATTGACCATAAAGTAATTTCACTTTTCCCAAATAGATAAAGTTACGAGTTTTTTGAATGACTTTTGTTAATGTCATGATTTCTTTTTCCTTTTGACATTTGATAACCGTTATTTTTTAGTTTACTCTAGAAGCAAATTATGCGCAATTTTGTTTACGGCTGTTAGTTCAGTGTCAATTTTAATATGTAGTCAAAAATTAACATTTTCGCCATATTTTGCATTTTTATTTCAATAAAAGCAAGAAGGCAGCTGAGGCCCACAAAGAGATATGTGAAATTCATGGTGTTGATTACTTAACAGAGCGCACATGTCAGGAATGGTTTAAAGAATTCCGTTCTGGAGATTTTTTACTCAAAGATGATTAACGTTCTGGTTGACCTACTGAAGTTGATGAAGACCGAATCAAAGCCATAATTGAACCTGATTGTCATATAACTGTGCGAGAGATTGCAGAGAGGTTAAATGTATCATGCACAACAGTTGAAAATCACTTAAAATATCTTGGACTCGTTAGGAAGCTCAATATTTGGGTTCCACATAACTTGAAAGTGATTCCCGTAACACAACGAATCAATATGTGCGATATGGATCTAAAACGCAATGAAATCGACCTGTTTTTGGAACGACTCATCACTGGTGATGAAAAATGGATTGTCTACCATAACATCAATTGAAAAAGATTATGGTCCAAGCGTAATGAACCAGCACAAACCACACCGAAAGCTGAATTGCATCAAAAATATCATTTTGCTGTCAATTTGGTGGTATTACAAAGGTGTTGTGTTTTTTGAGCTGCTTCCAAGGAACCAAACGATCAGTTCATATGTTTACTGTCAACGGGTTTTAGGAGGAGAAATCAACAGTAATTCTTTTTCTTAGAGGGGTATATGTTCTATTGGTGTCTTTTGTCGAAACGCAAGGTTTGTGGGAAAGTAAACAAAACCTTACTGGTAAAACGGTCGTAAAGTGGTGGGAGCTTGAGACAATGTAGCTACAATTTGAGCTTCTTAAATACACAACCATGCCTGTTCCTGTTTGTGATATTTCTTCAAGAATTGCTTTGTCGCATATATCCGATTCAACAACTACTACCCATGGAATGAAACTGGAGGAAGCAATCAAAGAAAAACGGCCAGAATTGGAAAATCGTAAAGGATTTCTGTTCCACCATGGCAACGCTAGACCACACACGTCTTGGCTAACTCTTAAAAGATTATTGGAGCTTGGTTGGGAAGTGATGTCACATCCACCATATAGCTCTGCATCATCAGATTACCATTTATTTCGAAGTTTGCAAAATTCTTTGAAGGGTAAAATTTTCAATAATGATGATGACTTAGAATCGCACTTGCTTGAGATTTTGGCTGATAAGGACCAGAAGTTATATAAGTGCGGAATCATGAAGTTGCCAGAAAGAAGGCAAAAGGTCAACAGACAAAATGGAAAACATACAACTGACCAAAGTTAATTCTTTGTATGAGAAGAAAATGACTTTTAATTCACACTATACATATGTATATATATGTACTTGACTATCTCTGTAGTTGATATCTGATATTCTAATGAAAAATTCTTGTTCTTGCTTTAAGTTCTTTCTTTGTTGTTAGGCTAAACTGCCACAATATCGTCCTTTCTCACATCTGTGATGTCTCTAAGCATTCTTTTCTTGACTCTATATTTAAAATAAAACGAATGTTGTCAGGTATGATATTGTTGATTTATCTTCAAATACAGATCCTACTTCTATCAGAAGTATTGCACATTGTCGCCCTTTATGGATCCATTCCATTTTGCCGTCCCATTGCAAAATTAGTTCAACAGTAAAGAATATTTTTGTCAAGTAGAACAACGACAAGTGGATAACCGTAGGGTGCATCGTGATGTTGTTTCTCTTAGCAATAATGATGTATACTTATCTCATTTTATCAAGATGGAAGTTAAGGATTTTAAATATTTGGCAATAGATACATTGCATACTGTCTGAATATGACCCGAAGATGCATAACATCCTATTGATGGCAGTTAGATGTGCCCCTCGAGTTTCCCAATTAAAGAATGTCCAGTACCTTGCAAACTGCGTGAATATGTCCCGTAAATGCATAACATATAACCGATGGTTGTTAGCTCTGTCACTCCAACTTCACCATTTGACAATTACCAGATTTTGAAGTACAATGTATGCAGATCTAAAAAGCAAAAGCAACCTGACTGGCTGTGTTATCAACACTATATTACATGATAGCTTTCTTTGTTTTGCTAGCTACCATGCCATCAAATACATTTGGTTTCCTAATGGCACAGTTTTAATTGTTTATACTTCGTCTTCACTTTAACTAATGCTTCGAACCACAATATATCAACTGCTATGGTTAGTTTGACAATATGTCATGTTTGTTTCTTATTCGTCCCGGTTCGATCTATGTTTGATATTGGCACTTAGCTTCTGGCACATCTTAATATGGACTCCAAAGGCAGCATAACAAAATACAAATTAAATGGTACATTGTATTGATATTCATATTCAAGGCAGTCAGTTGTTGCCGAAATTCTTGTTGGAAACTGTATAAATATTGAGTTTAGATATACTATCAAAGGCCCTTTCTCCAAACCATGGTATAAAAAAAAAGACAAAACCAAAAGGCTGCAAAAAACCCCAAATCAAATACTTGGGATATCAGTCGTAGGGAATGAGTATCATATAACAGTTTGGCTAGCCAAATTAGAAAACCTGAAGATCCCTTCTTCCCGTCTTAGTAAAGTAAATAAAATTTACACGCACAAACATATAGACGCACATCTATCTATCTGTCTATCATCTCTCTATCTCTCTCTCTCGCTCTCTCTCTCTCTCTCTCTCTCTCTCTCTCTCTCTCTCTGTCTATCTATATCTGCCTGTGTCTTTCCTTCTTTCATTCTATCTCTGAATGCATATATATGCACGTGTGTATGTATATGTATGCATACACCAATCGCCGTTTATTATTTAAGCTTACGTCGATTTCTCCGTAGTATTGTTTTGCATTTATAATAAAATAAATATATACAAATTATAAAAGTAACAAAAAATATACTGTACAGTACTGTTTCTACTTCGCGTATTTTCACCTATCGCGGGGACTTTTTGAACGTAACACCCGCGATAGGATTAGTGTCAATATATGCATACATGCACACACACACACACACACACACACACACACACACACACACACACACACACACAC
>NC_068987.1:66814020-66826747 GCF_001194135.2 Octopus bimaculoides | reverse complement strand
TATATATATAAATTCATATTGTCTCCAAATCATTCAGTTTGTCTATTTATAAATAAAAAAAAAATGAATAGATAACACAAACATCCAGAGACAATATTTTTCCTGCACAAAAATCTGATAACCACATATATTATTAATTGTCTATTGTTTAAGTATTTCGAATGTTTAGCTATAACACGTAATGTCTGATATATTAATTACTGGCTTTGTTTATATTTTGTTTACAAACATTTCAGTGTGGAATAGGTTTATACAGTATAAATATAGCTTTACATATAATTAACTCTCCTATTGCCAGGCAAATACAGGATACACTCAGACAAGTATCTTCACATTCTGTTACACACGAACACACACGCGTATTTACGCTTATACCTTCATGTAAATAGAGAGGCAAGTAAATTGAAATAGATAGGTAGATAGACATGAATATTAACTTAGGGTTATCATTTTAAAGTAAGTATAACGATAAAAGCTGTATGTTTACTGATGAAGAGATTCAGTACTGAGAATGGAATTAAAATTGTTATAAAATTTGTTTGTGCTGACTGGAAACAAGTCTAGCTGAATAAGCCATCAGGCGAAAACAAGAGCCCCACTCAAAAAGAATTTTAAAACTGTGGGACAAATAGACAAGGAAATAGACAGCTACAAAGATAGATAAATACAGTAAACACATACACACACACACATATATATTCACACACAAACACACTCTCTCACACACACATTTACATATACAAGCCCTTTAAATATACAAGGTGCAGCAGAAAAGTTGCCCCGATTTCAATAACAAACGCATGAAGATGCACGAATAAACTTTGTACTTCTATGAAGTTCATCAATGCCATTTTTTTCTGTTTCAGGTAGTACGCGCTATGGCCTGGAGTGGACAACATCGTGCATTTGTTGTTGAAGAGTTTGTTTTTTCTTGTATAATCATGTTTTTTTTTTTTATTAGCCTTTGAAATCGGGGAAACCTTTCTGCAACCCCTTGTATATATATATATATATATATATATATATATGCGAATTATTTCTCGTTCTCTCGATGTTTCTAAATTCTTATGATGTGAAAACTATATGTGCGTGTGAAATACCGACTGTATATATATTCCTTTGTATCTGTCTGTCGGTCTAGCAACCTGTCCGTCAGTTTTAAAATTTGTTAGCGCAAATCTTTAGAAGGCCACTCGTATAAAACTAGATATGTAGATCGAACACTTTGAAGATGTTTTGCTTGCACTTGTGACCATACCGCTCCCATATCCCTGTGCCTGCGATCTATATCGGCACTGGATATCTTGTCTTAACTTGTTTCTAGATCATGCCAGTATGGTGGAAAGGGTCTATCAGGTTCTGTACAAGCCTTATTAGACCTAATAATTTAGGTTTTGCAATCGCCAGTGAGGCGACTATCTGGTGCCCAGTCGATAGGAAGGCGCTACGGTGATAATGAAAGCTACAGCTGCAAACCCGAGTGAAGCCGACTGCTGGTGCAATAGCCTCATGCATGGGCATTGCTGACAATTCACATGGAAAATGGTCACGTATTGACAGCCACCACCACCACCACCACCACCACCACCACCACCTTCATCGTCATCAAACAGATATATCTATGAATGAGGATAAGAACTCTATTTACCCTATAGATGAAAGAATAATTTTTAATATATTCTTGTTTTTCTCATATACATCAGGGAAATAACTTTCTTTCAGTACCTTTGTTATATATAAGTGGTAGACTTTATCTGTACTTCGTAATTCCCTTTGGTAAAGTTCTCACTGTTGTGAGTATTGGGACTCAGATTATGTTTTAGATTTTCTCCCTCTCTCTCTGACTAATAATAGAAAATCCTATAAAGTGTAATGAGTACCGCTGTTCCGTACTTACTTACAGATAAATGAAAAGAAAAAAAAATGCAGCAAACCTCGGTGATAGTCGTGGCAGACGTGGAATGCAGACCATCATGTAACTTGTTTGACATGAGCATTGCGTTTTTATTCTTCTCTTCCGTTTTAGGAATCCAGTGTGCACATGCGTATCGCGTCTTCATACTTCACTTTCTGATTCCTACTCAAAACTGTTTACAAATCACAGCCATCTCACGAACCTGTGTTCGTGAGGAGCGCTTTGCGCTGCTGTGTCTTTGAAAAGGAAATTTAAATAACAACCTATGTGCAGGAATGGAACACAAATCATAGACTTGTCTTCGTGAAACTGATAACTTCCGCCTTTTACTTGCCACCTGTATTACGGTAATCGTCATGCAGTGTATATACAAATATATGTTCTGGTACTTTTTATGTATTTTCGTCGTTAAACCGCAGTCATGCCGGTGCACCGCTTTGCAGCGTTTTAGGCGGACAAATCGACCACGGCACTTATTCTTAAAGACCGGTACGTATTCTATTGGTGTCTTTTGCCGAAACGCAAGATTGTGGAAACGTAAACAAACCCTCACTGGTTGTAAAACGGTTGTGAAGCGGTAAGAATTTGAGACGATGTAGCTACATGCCTGTTCCTGTTTGTGATATTTCTTCAAGAATTGCTTTGTCACATATATCCGGTTCAGCAACTATTACCCATGGAATGAAATATTGATTTCCAGTAGTCATCTGACATGTCATGTCTTCAAATAAAAACTGAGCACAATAGAAACCAATACGCATTTATAACAAAGCATAAACTGTTAAACGTAAAGTCAAGAGAAAAGAAGTGAAAGTCTAACAGTCTATCAACTGTATGTCGAAAACAATAAAATGATAAAACAAACATGCTCGGCTGTGCTGCTTGCACGGATTCTCGTGACTCTCTGTTGATGTTCAATTCTATTATTTGAATTGGGTGCTTGTGTCATAGTGAATCTTTCATTAGGTAATTACCCAACCATGGACGCTACCCCTTTCGATGCGTTGCAGTTACTTTCATGATAGAGTCTGGTAACCTTGGTAATCTTCTAGGGTACCTTCGTTCAGCATCACTGTTAAAAGCATCGATCTTTGGCTCAGTTGAGCTCTTCCGCTGATTTGTCACATTCCGTCGTACTGCAGTCCCACGACTTTGTCATATCCTTGGCAGGGTGGTTGAACAGGTGATATACCTTGCCAAAGGCTGCCCGTAGCTACTCAGGAAACAGTCATCCCATGCCCGACATTAACAGTAACCAAGTAATCCCTTCTGCTATAAGCACAAGGCCTGAAATTTTTTGTTGGTGGGATAGTCAATTACATCGACCCCAGTACTTGACTAGTACTTAATTTATTGATCCCGAAAGGATGAAAGGTAAAGTCGACCTCGGCGGAATTTGAACTCAGAACGTAAAGACGCGCGAAATGCCGCTAAGCATTTTTGTCCACCGTGAAAACGATTCTGCCAGCTCGCCGCCTTACAATGACCAAATAATAACAACATAAAAACATGAATATCAACAGAAAAAAACCTATCAGCAATAATAACAACGTCTACAAAATACTCCTCCAACATAATTTTTTAATGTTATATAGATTAACTCTGTAGAGCCTCCCAAACCAACAATAGCCTAAATGAGAATTTCGACATTGAAAATTCACGGAGACTGGGATAATTAGCTAGTTAAGCAGTAATTGTCGTGGGCAATAATAAAATGCACACTGGTTGCGTTAAAAGACGAATCGTTGTTTAGTACGTAGCTTTAATGTGGAAAAAAAAAAGAAAATGGATGTTAACATGTTCACGCAAAAAGCATGTTGAATAAGGAATTGCAGCCAGTGTGCACAAGCATAGCGGCTTAACTAATTTTCCAACTTGAACATTTTTCCAACTTACAACGCAAAAATATGAGCTAAGGTACGAAAGTTCTGATGAAAAAGAAGGAGGAAGAGAAAAATGGTCCGACGAAAAATGAAAACAACAACAAGAACATTACCAGTACGTCTAATACAACCACAGAGCGAGGAGCGACTATCTGCTGTCTGCAACACTAAACCAGAAGTTTTATCGATTGAGCTGACGCAAATAATGACAGTTTATTCACAAACGTCACCAAGCTGTTTTACATCGTATTTGTGCCCCTGAACAAGGAAATATTTGAAGAAGAGTATCAAATGTGTAGCGTGAAATTGGAGATGGGGCGATGTGTGGCCGAAATCCTAATACATAGCCTTTCTCTCCTTACAAACATCCAGTAGTGTTGATCATCGAAGATAATGAGATGAAATTGTTTACCTTTCAACACTGGTCAGGGGTCCGGCTGGAATCAAAAAGGCTGCTAATCTATGTTGGTCTCTGAAACGTTTCATTTGGGGACGGATCAGATGAGTGTTGTGCTGGCGGGAAAGATATCCATGAATAGCTTACGTGTCAACAACGAAGATTTGAAAAATCTGCTGTCCTAACTATAAGACAATCCTCTGCTACCAGCATCACAAACATCACAATAACCACAACATCATGACAGTGACTACTACAATCTCCACCAATATTCCCATCACAACCATTACTAACAATTCTCCACCACTATCACCCCTCCACAAGAAAAACAGAGATAATAACGACTGCATTAACGGTACATGGAACAAACAGACAAGTAGCAAAAAAAGAAATAAAAACACAAAAGGGCCACCATACAACACACAAAGAAAACCTAAACATGCAGTAGCGGAAAACACAACACTACCAATAACAAATCACACAACCACAAACGTTCTGTAACTTCATTATCAAATGAAGCAGTAACAATAACTTGTTTGAGGAGGTAAGGGGCAACAAGAACCTATGAAATCATACCTAAAACTTCGCATAGAAAACTCCTCATTGAGAGAGACTGACACACATCCAGATAAAAAATTCTCAAGTGACAGTGAAGTCGCTTAGAAACAAAGCTTTAACCCCCACCTACATCATTCCTATATACATCGACATCATTGATGCTGACAGCGGTAGTAAAGGTAAGACAAAGAAAATGGCATCACGACTACAATCATGTCAACTGCATTTACAGAACTACCTGTAGCACCACCACCGCTATCACCAGGTCTGCCTTACTCATTATAGCTACTGTCTCCAGCAATAGCTACAGTAACCCAAGCAACAAAAAAACTTATACCAATATCTCCCACACTTACACCGACTCATCATCGAAAGCAATGTATTTGCCACTGCAGTCACTATCAGCATTACAAATGTAATCTCTTCTATCTTCTAGTTTTGACTAAGAAAAAGGACAAAAATGAAGACGGAAAAGTAGAGGCAATAGATCACCTTAGGAAACCATGGTTGTGTGGTTGGAAGAGGCTGTAGGCAGCCAGCGTTGGTCACCGAATTCTGAAATGTAGAAAACTTGTTAAGACATTATTTTTGAAATGCAACTGCCTACATCCATCAACACAACAAACAGCAAAAGCAACAAGGAAAACAATCCCAGTCAACACATGGTTAGGTGCCTCCCCATTACTCCTAGTCATGATCAGAGATGCACATATTGTCAGCTCCTAACGGACATGCACAAGTGGTTAAGGTTAAGCAACTGACAAGAATATCTGTGGTATTGAGCAGAATATTTACTGTAACGATATTTCTGCTTCAGCAAATCAACGCTGAATCTGACATGTAATGGAAAATATGTCAGTTTTAGGCCGTAAAAAGAAAGTGTTAAGAGAATAGTAGTCATTTCCTTTGATTTCTAGACAGAAGCCAATAGGAAATAAGATTTATTGACCAAAGACAACATTTTAAAAATAAAAAATTTGTTACACAATATTATTTACGTAGCTTTCTTTGTTTTGTCCTGTGGGGTTCTTTGAAATCTGCTTAAAAGTAACAAAAGCAAAGTTTGAAGGAAATATTAGCTATTTTTCATATTTTCTAGGAGTAAGCAGAAAGGAAATAATTTGTTAGCCAAGGACAAAAATCGTGTTATAATGTGTAATAGTTTCTACAAAGGAACTCTCAGTTACTGCCTAAAGTGTAAGCTGTGGTTTGGCCAAATATCTAGTTAGTTTGACTGGACCCTGGTACAGTTCAAACTTGCAGTTAGTGATGAACTGGAACAAAATTCCGAAAAGGTTATCCAGTTTCACATTTGAAAAGAAACTTTTTCTGGAGTGGCCGATGTGACATGGTAAACAATTATGTCACTTCCGTGAAATATCTCTACCTGGTACACGTGCATTAATCTAGGTAGCGTCTTACAAGACTGAAGTGTCTTTTGCTTAGTGTGAATAAAAATGCTTTGCTGGTCAGGTGCCAATCTGCCAATTAAATGCGACAATGATTCGATAGGTTGATGATGTTCAGCAATGCACTAAGGCTTTAGTAATTGTGTGTATTTCTAGATGGAGAGAAGCTGTGGCTATCATTTGTGACGTATATTCTTCCACAGATCTCGATGACTCGAATAATTATTGTTGAAACAGAGGGAAAGTAGAGGTCATAGCGTATGTGACCTGCCCTCACCGACCGTAGATCACTCCTGGAGAGAGAAATTTCGTTTGAGATACAAGGAAACGCATGATGTGTGAAATTCCTTGATTGTCTGTATATGAGTATCATCCAAGTCGCTCGCTTTCATGCAATATATGATTACAATATTTCGGAGTAAATTATCTTGTTATGTGCCCGTTTTCTTGTATTTCATACATACATACATACATACATACATACATACATACATACATACATACATATATACATTACAATATCTTTACATGTATGTGTGTGATTGTGTGTGTGTGTGACTGTTTATGCCTGTGTAGATGTTTATATACCCCTGAAAAAATATTTGTAGGTGAAATTCGTCGGTGTCTGAGGGTTATAAGTTTTCTAGAGTGAGAGGGATGATAAAGAAGTATGTGATTGGCCTCTATCACTGAAACTGTAGCAAGAAAACCAAAGGAGATCGAGCACCATTCATTTGTGCACAATCTGGTTACGTAGTACATGTGTCATAAGAATTTGTGGATCAAAATCAGAGACATTGGCACGAAGGTGAACCCTTGGCTTGTCATATCCCTTCAGCAGTTAAATATAATGGAAGCTGACAGTTGGCATGGAGCAACAGGGAACCCGATGGGCGTATGTCTGGATCTCCTTAAACTGATTATCTCCCAAGACAGATTAGCTACAATGGTGTCCCAAAGTTATACCCATCGAAAGTGTAGAAAGGTAAGGATAATCTAATTGACGAAGCAGGTTAAGAGAAACAGTTGCTACACATGTTATTAAAATCCACTTGAGATCCTTCTTCCTCGAAGAACAGAGAATGCTAAAGTAGGAGAATGACAGCAGATAACAACAGACATAGCGGAAACAAATCTCCGGTGATGTGAATGCTTTGGTTATTCGGTAGCCTCACCATCGCAGTTCCGAAGAGAAAAGAACATAGAAATCAAACTGGCTCATATTCATGTGTCACCGACAGCTATGTTTGATGCACTGAGAGGCATCGAGGGAGATTCTTCCTCTTGTGCAAATTGGACAAGAAACTACGAGCTGTGGTTGCATCACATTGTCCAATATGAAGATTGGAAGCAATACGAGGGAGCAAAGAAAGAAAAGTAGCAGAGATAAAAGAAACGGCGCTTCCTACGTTACAAAGGGATGTTCATATCCTGGAAGGCCTGAACTTAAGGCAATTGGAAGTGATAAACAAGCATTACCATTTTTGTCGCTACCCCTAAAAGAAGACAAATTAGATACTGTGCCAATTGAAGAGTATACAGGGGATGGTCACTAAGCACCCACTAGCGAACAGATAGCTAGACGACCACATCATTGGTCTATTGAAAACTAAGGGTGCAGTTCCTAAAACTTGCGAGAATCTTAGAGGCTTCGTTAATACAGAAGGTGCTTATGACGAAATTGACCCTATTCCCAAAAGGTGTAAATAGTGGAAGAAAGCCTCGATTATACTTAAACAGTGGTTCTCTCGAACATTCTCTGTGTATTTGTATAGCTGTTCCTCGCGATTTTTTAAATAAATGTTTAAACTATCTTATCTTTTCCAAACTTCAGCCCACCAGTTCATAAAAAATATTGTTTCTAATTGAGCCACAAAGCCAGGAAATTCAAGAGTGAGAGTTGGTGCTTATATTATTGACCCTGAAAATATGTACACCAAATTTGAATTATATCGATGTCAGCTTTATCCTTCATCATTTCAGGGCGAATAAAATAAATACTAAGTCTAGTGCTAGGTTCGATGGTATCGTGTAATGTCCTCTATTTAAAATGACTGCGCTTGATGAATTAACAATATTATTATTACTAAAGTAGTAGCAGTAGTAGTAGTAGTAGTAGTAGTAGTAGTAGCAGTAGTAGTAGTAGTAGTAGTAGTAGTAGTAGAAGCAGTAGTGGTGGTGGTGGTGGTGGTGGTGGTGGTAGTAGTAGTAGTAGTAGTAGTAGTAGTAGTAGTAGTAGTAGTAGTAGTAGTAGTAGTAATAGTAGTAGTGGTGGTGGTGGTGGTGGTGGTGGTATTGTGGTTGATATGTTCTGCTTACTGGTCTGATGCATTGCAGTATTGTTAACCCGTAAGCTTAATTTTCAAACACAAATTTTGTTATTTTTATATTTTCCTTAACATAAAATGTCTCTAGAACGTTGTCAAGACAATATTCCGGGGAAATTTGTTGAATATCGATTCTTATTTTAACAATTTTATTTTATCCGTTTGTTTCGTGTAATATTGGCACGTTTCTGATATTTTAGTGGCAGCTGCAAATGATTTAGTTAAAATATTGCCTATTGATGTAATATCCAACGACATTTCCATTTTGGATTATCTGTCCAATTTTATGCATGTATTCGAGTAAAACTCAAATAACATGCCGCGCATCAAATAACATTGCTGCTTGACCTACTGGCTTTTATACTGGTAAAATTATTTCATCAGATTTCTAAAACAGAAACTGACCTATTTCCTGCAAAACTAGCATCATCTACAGCACCAGGATTGGTTTTAATGTGTACGTAGAAGCTACCCCTTTTTAAGATTTATAATAAAATTAATGCTTAATCCTATATTTTAAATTTGGGGCCCCAGTTTGTTCTTGTGGCTAAAAAGTTCGTTTAATATTTTATTAGACGTTGAGCTTCTTGAATCACTACATTAAGTTTCACGCTACAATTATGAAAGGAAACTGAAGAAATAAAGCAATGTGATATTTTAGCAACAATATTTGTAACTAGTGGGAATATGATTAGTAGGGTGGCCCTTATTTTCCAGCTTTCTAAAAGTTTAGCCCCACCCCTATCTTGTTCCAATTAAAAAATCCCAATCTATGCAGAACTTTAGCTCAAGCGAACGACTGCAAGGCGATCCTCATCGACCGTGAAATTTTGAAGTTTTCGCTTGGAAAGTCATTTTTTCAGATAAAAATTTTTTATCTCTTATATAATTTTCTCTTAAATTAAAAATTTGTTCAGACTTATTCTTGGTATTAGAAGGATAAGTGACAATAAATATAATGAGGAAGGCAACTTGCAAATCTAGGGACAGAGCGCAGGTATAGGGCAAACATCTATTTTTCGCCGTCAACAACAAGAAACTACGAGCTGTGGTTGCATCACATTGTTTTTGAAGCAATGGAGTGTCGAGTATGAAGATTGGAAGCAATACGAGGGAGCAAAGAAAGAAAAGTAGCAGAGATAAGAGAAACGGTGCTTCCTACGTTACAAAGGGATGCTCATATCCTGGAAGGCCTGAACTTAAGACAATTGGAAGTTATAAACAAGCACTACCATTTTTGTCGCTACCCCTAAAAGAAGGCAAATTAGATACTGTGCCAATTGAAGAGGATACAGGGGATGGTCAATAAGCACCCACTAGCGAACAAATAACTAGACGACTACATCATTAGTCTATTGAAAACTAAGGGTGCAGTTCCTAAAACTTGCGAGAATCTTAGAGGCTTCGTTAATACAGAAGGCGCTTATGAAGAAATTGACCCTATTCCCAAAAGGTGTAAATAGTGGAAGAAAGCCTCGATTATACTTAAATAGTGGTTCTCTCGAACATTCTCTGTATTTGTATAGCTGTTCCTCGCGATTTTTTAATAAATGTTTAAACTGTTATTTCAGGAATTTTTCAAATTAACTAATTCAGAACGTTTTCAAACGTTTTCTGGTGTTGCCTGGATGGGATCACATAAATTTCTCTACGAAGAAAAAAGAAAATGGTCGGGATAGGGAACAGTATACGGCTTTTGAAGAGAGGATATCGTTCAGAATACTATTTTCCAACTTCAAAGGTCGCCTTACAGTTGTTCGATTGAGCTGAAATTTTACACAACCTGTTATTTTGTTGATTGGAACAAGATTAGGAGGTGGGAGCAGAAAAATGTTAACTTTCGGAAAATTACCTATTGCTAATGATTAGTCATAAAAATTTGATTGGTTGCTAAATAACCGTTTTAAAATGCGTCACAGGCGCATCTATAAAATTTTCGTTCGCAATACAGGTGATATAGACATCTAATATGTAGAAACACGTGATATTTAATGCCACCAGTTTCATATATAAAATAGCGTTAATAAATAACTGAATGTTATATTTTTTTCCATAAGAGAATATCTCAGAGCATGGCAAATTCATTTTTATGGGCGATAAAATATTTTCACCTGTTGATAAATATCAATAAATATCGATGAAGCATATGCAAGAATTCGTCAATCCCAATCATGTGTTGGAGAAAAGAAAAAAAACTGTAATATTAAGATAGTGCAGAGAGATGCGTGTTTTATAATGGATCAATCGGTGTAATAATTGCTAATATCATCATTTAAATTGGGGGGACATTTTTCTGGGTGTCTGAATATACACATATTCTTCGAAAATCTTAAAATTAAATTTCAATATGCACTGTACGGCTTTATATTTCGCTGTTATTTACGAGGAAAACTCTACCTCATTATAATACCTTGGCATTGCGAACAGAGATACCTGAAGAAGGATGTTTACATCGATTGTAAGGTTGTTGATTACATCAATATAAAAAGGGTAAACCTGGTCGCAGCGGCTACAAGAAATATTCTATGAAAATTTTGTTCGGAGTTCTCCGTTATCCCTCAAAATACTTTAGTTGTCCTGAAAAACAGTGTTGTATGGGTTCTCGAATGAAAAGACATACGGATGAATGGATGGCGTCAACTCTTATGACTGATGTAGACCAATGTTGATGTTAATGCTACAAGTATCATTAATTTATGGTATTTTTGTGTATTTTCTTCAGTGATCTTGTCACGGTGACCAGGAAAACGTTTACTATGCAGCACGACTTTCCATCCCAGAAACGAGTCTTGGCCCGCACAGCTGTGACTTTAACAACAATGTCTCGATGCTGGTGAAGACTACTGTTGGTAACAAATTCCAACGGATGTTGAGGATAGCACGGAGGCAGCAGAAGCAGTGAGCTATACAGGTGAAAAGACAAGTACTTGGTGTCAAGTTCCTACCGTTACATACTCTTTGGCACAGTCTGTCAAATTCGCTTTTGCTAATCTCTTGTTTCCTTCTTTGCTAATTTTGGCATCAAATATGGAAATACACACCAGGTAGCTTAACTGATGTACTGACGTGTTCGTGTTTTACCGATAATGAAGCAAGGAGAATGTTAATCTCCAATGATGCAGACTAATGGAAAAACTTCTGTCTTCGTGCAGGCGCAGGAGTGGCTGTGTGGTAAGTAGCTTGCTTACCAACCACATGGTTCCGGGTTCAGTCCCACTGCGTGGAATCTTGGGCAAGTGTCTTCTCCTATAGCCTCGGGCCGACCAAAGCCTTGTGAGTGGATTTGGTAGACGGAAACTGAAAGAAGCCCGTCGTATATATATATATATATATATATATATATATGTATGTATGTGTGTGTGTATGTTTGTGTGTCTGTGTTTGTCCCCCTAGCATCACTTGACAACCGATGCTGGTGTGTTTATGCCCCCGTCACCTAGCGGTTCGGCAAAAAGAGACCGATAGAATAAGTACTAGGCTTACAAAGAATAAGTCCCGGGGTCGATTTGCTCGACTAAAGGCGGTGCTCCAGCATGGCCACAGTCAAATGACTGAAACAAGTAAAAGAGTAAAAGAGTAAAGAGTAAAGAGTAAAGAGTATTTCTAACCCGAAGAGTTTGGCTGTCTCTTCAAAGCTGGATGTTATACGTTGCAGAACAGATTGTGTGACTAACAAACGCAGCATTGTCAACAAAGAGTAGTTTCCATTGATGCAGTATCAGGTGTAGAGACAATCTTCCTCGTTGACGTCTTCTGTGGCCCATGCTGAAAAAGATGAGAAAGTGGGTAGACCTGAGGACTTGCTTTACACCTACAGACTTATAAATTTTTTCAATATTATGAGAGGTTTTGAGTATTTGTTGTCATGCTTGACTTATCCATGAAGATATTCATGCGATAGAATTTGTGGTGAGGTAACACAGTCATTAAATTATTTATACTGATCCTCCCTGATAATTGAGTCGAACGCCAGGGCAAGATGTACAAATGTTTTATACAGCTAATTAATTTGTCTCTACAAATCTTTTGCGGATGCCTGAGAACAAATCCTTTGTCGTTAGTCCTCTTGTTAGCTCTGAATATAATTTGTCTTTCCGTCGTCTGGAAGAAACCGGTTTTAGTAAGACTAGGAAAGTGGTTCGCGCCGCCAGGTCTAAAATTGCCCAAGACATGCCGTAGAATACATGTATGACCCAAGGCAAAGCAAAACATATGTATATATATATATATATATATAT
>NC_068987.1:66812184-66813627 GCF_001194135.2 Octopus bimaculoides | reverse complement strand
TATATATATATATATATATATATATATATATATATATATATATATATATGTGCAATGATTCATGAATGTATTGACATACGCAGGCTCAAATACATGCGCACATGGACTCTCATACATTTCACATATGCACAAGTCTGCTTTTATTATCCATATCTTAATCGACCAGTTTTCTTTGTGAAAGACGACAGATGTATGTTGTATATTTTTTCCTTCTACATCCGTTACCTTGGTAACCACGTATATTTGTGATGAATAGAGAAAAATAAAAATAAAATTTGGTCGCCTTGTAACTGTCTCTCTTCAGTTTTTTTTTAATTAATATAGCTATTATGGTTATAACTATTTTCTTCCATGCTTTTACTGGTTTCAGTTATTGGACTGCCCCTATGCTAGAGCAACGTCTCCCAGGGTTTTGTTCGATCATATGGATCTCATATTTCTGTATGATGCATAATTTATCGATATCAACATATCGAACGTCAACATTATGCATTTGATAATAAATAAAAACAACATAAACTCAGACTCGGACACAGGGAAATAGAGAAGCCCAGACCTAAACATGTGCTTTCACATATATCATAAATATATACAAACATATATATATATATGTATTTATATGTACATGTACGGATGTTACACACTTCTCTATCTATCTATCTATCTATCTATCTATCTATCTATCTATCTATCTATCTATCTATCTATCTATCTATCTATCTATCTATCTATCCATCATAAAGATGTGTGTATACACATACATACATACATGCATACATACATACATACATACATACATACATACACACACTAACATCATGTATACAGACATCTCAAAAACAAATAGACATTCTCATTATATATGTGGTGGTTGTCTACTCCTTATACAGAGTTTGACCACCTCCTGTACCTACACCTTAGATCCATCATGGCGTCTGATGTGGTTTTTAAAACTAGACAATGTATTGAAAAGTCACCCACATAGATTGCATATCCGATTTAGACCACCAAGTGCTGCAGTTAAGTTCTGATCTTTGTGGATCTTATAATGTCTTTTGAGGTCTCCGTTACAATTGCAGACATTATGGTATACACGACATTGAAAGGTGTGCATATATATATAGGCAGAATAGTTGGTAGATGTCCATTCTTCATGGGTCCTCAAATGAGATTTGAGCCCAGCAGAAGAAAGGCATGATCTGTCACAAACTGTGCAAACAAAAAGGTCATTGAGATTAAGCTTCTCGATCGCAACTTCCTTCTTTAAATCCCTTTCTCTATACACACACACACACACACACACATACACACACACACACACACACACACATTCACATATATTTATATGTGTGTATATTTATAGATATATATATATATGTATATATATACATACATACATACATATATGTATCTATATATATCTATATCTATATCTATATATAT
>NC_068987.1:66810322-66811979 GCF_001194135.2 Octopus bimaculoides | reverse complement strand
TATATATATAGATATAGATATATATATATATATATATATATATCGTGAAGTATGTTTGCCACCTAAATGTGGCTGACCCATTGGAGATGATGCTACTGTTGTTTACAGCCACAGGAAGACATCTTCTCCAGATGGCTAACGACAGACTGGCTGTGTCCGACCAGTATTTACGAAGGGAAATAATCGTTCCCTTCTCTAGCTTTATGTGATATATACGGACCCAGGTTTCTGGGTAGTATTCCGTCATCAGCGGACAATTACCAGGTAAGGACGACAACTGATTCCAAACGCAAAATACAATCTGCCTTTTCCAGTTTCAAACCGTCGCTGATCACGAAAAAGTAGAAACAAGCAATAGTAAATTATATCTGAGAGAGATGTAAACAGTAGCAGCACGACATCGTGTAGTATATTTGCCATCTCAATGTGACTGACTCATAGGGGACGATGCTGCTGTTGTTTATAGACACAGGAAGACATCTCTTCCAGCTGGCTAACGACAGACTGTCTGTGACTGATCAATATTTGCGAAGGGAAATCATCGTTTCCATCTCTTCTCTTACTGATCGCACACAGACAGTGTGTAGTATCGTCCCCAATGGGTCAGCCTCATTTAGATGGCAAATATACTTCACGATATCGTGTTGCTACTCTTTACATCTAGCTCAGAGATTTATTATTGCTATATATATATATTATCGTCCACATACACTGAACGAATAGTGCTCGTGTGTTGCCGGTAGGCTGTGATATGGCGCAGTGGAGATCACTCTCTCAAAACGCCGTAATGGTGACAAAGATCAGAGAAATGTTCGAAGAACTTCCCAGGGACGCATCGAGGAACACATGTGAAAGTTTCCGGAAGGGCTTGACGACGTGATAGAAGCTGAGGGCGACTACTATTATGTTCTACTTATTATCGAGTTGATACGTTTTGACCTTTTAAAAATACTTTATTTTTGGATGTAAAAAATACGGATTTATTTCAGTATTTGCAAAGGGAAGTCATCATTCCCACATCCAGCCTGATGTGATACACACAGACCCGAGTTTCTGGGTATTGACCCGTCATCAGCGGTTAGCGATGGGAAGTGATTCTCAATGTGAATATATATACTTTCTTCAGCGACGAAAAGTCACTGATCCCGAAAATGTGGAAACAAGCAATAATAAATCTCTGAGTGAGATATAAACAGTAGCCGCACGACATCGTGAAGTATATTCGCCACCTAAATGTGGCTAACCCTTAAAGGTCGATGCTACTGTAGCTTGTAACCCCAGGAAGATATCTCCTCCAGCTGGGTATTGACACACTATCAGATAGTTAATTATATACGTAACAATATACATACATATAAGCACACAGAGACACAGACACACACGTTCATAGATATACACACACATAAACGTTTGTGTGCATATGAACGATTTTTTGCCATGATAGATCGCTGACCACTACACACATTTTTTTCTCTCCTTGTTTCTCTCCTTGTTTCCTTCTGTGTTCCTTTCTGTAGAAGAGCGTAGGCTCGTAACGTTAAAGACTTTCTCTATTCCCGAGCGTTATACTAATACATCCATTTGTTGTTTGTTTACACCACCTATCTTCGTCTGTTGTTTTTTCGTGAATTCTCCCTATATATATATATATATATAT
>NC_068987.1:66804548-66809985 GCF_001194135.2 Octopus bimaculoides | reverse complement strand
ATATATATATATATATATATAACATTTTTACTCGTTTCAGCGTTGCGGCCGCGGTCATGCTGGAGCCCACCATGGTCTTTCTGACTTCCCCAGTCTGGGTGATTCCATCACCACTCCTGTATGTGCCTTTGATCCAGATCTTGGTGCGTTTGGCGTATATTGGAGTATTGGAGTTTGATTCCGCTTCCTTCGTCTGTACCTCATGTTGGGCTGTTGGTTCATCTGGTATTGTGGAACGGAGGATGTTTATTCCTTTTTTGATGACATCTACTTCCACCTTATGTAAACTTCTTAATTAATTATATATACATATATAATGGAGAAATCGTACAAAATATATAAATGGAAACAGAAAATCTGGCACACCATCAGTTACGACAAGTGTTCCAGTTGATCTGATTAACGGAGCAGCCAGATCATGACATTAATGTGCAATTCGCTGAGCAATCCACAGATACTCATGCCATTAGTGTAGTTCTGAGAAAGATTCAGTGTGTCACAGAATGTGATAAGGCCGGCCGTTTGAAATACAGGCACAACTTTGCAAGTAAATAGCCCTTATTCTATAATATAGCTACTCAATCCAGAGCGTGTGGTGTCGTCCACTTTGAGAAAAGAAACTTGTCCATGTGCTTGCCATTGCTAAAAATTTCAGATTTTGAATTAAGTAGTGGGGTGGAATTCTTGGCCCTAGAAAGAATTTGCTATCTTTGAGCTACGCATAACTTGCATCTCTTTGATCCATTTATATATGACGCAGATTTCTCCACGATTGTATATGGTGAGCAGTTGGTCTTAAGATCCCATTCATGGGTAGCTAGCTTAGTGACTTTCTTTCTATCAATGTGTCATAAAGAAGACTGGTGGTTTGCATAACGGCTTTTAAAATTACCTTCGCTTAAGTCCGACGTAATTTTACTTTTCAGTTATGCTGTGTTGGAGCATTGTTGTAATGTTACATTCATAAACAACTACGTTTAGTAAACGCGAGTGATCAAACGGGTAATACCAAGCGGGTAAGCTTCAGCGGGTAAGATCAAGCGAGTAAACTTCAGCAGATAAGATCAAGCGGGTAAGCTTCAGCGGGTAAGATCAATCGGGTAAGCTTCGACATATTATTTCCCAAGTTTACTTTTAAGCTCCATATTTTTAACAGAAGGGTTATATAATATCTTATCTATGAAAGCCGCTGCTAGCTTTGGCATTGTCATAATAGGGGTCTGTTTTATCAAATAGATTAGATAACCTATCACTGATGTTAGCTGTCAGGTTTTTAAACAGTATGGGGGTGGGTGGTAGGGCTGTTTATGTGTATATGTGATCTCATTCGGTTTATGATAGTTTTCATAAGAGCGTGAGTTTAAGTTTAGTAAAACATGTAAGAAATTAACTTTAGACAAATTAATAAAAATAGTAATTTGGGACCTAACTGGCTAAAGGTATTTATGAGTTTCTTCCTTAATTTATGTAGTGTATATCCATCACAGTCATGAGATATGCCTAAACCATCGTCACGGTAAACGCAAAAATTGTGATTTGAGGACCTAGATTTCAAATATATTGAGACCTACAGGATTACAGATGTCTGAAGTCATACGATTCCATCGATACATCAAATAATTTATCCATATCAGTTAGGTCCCAAATTACTATTTTTATTAATTTATCTAAAGTTAATTTCTTACATGTTTTACTAGACTTAAACTCACGCTCTTATGAAAACTATCATAAACCGAATGAGATCACATTTTTAAACTCATGCAGAGTACGTACTGAATAACAGGATTTTTGGCACATGCATAATAAATTACAGGTCTATGTGGTTAATATTGACAAATCTTAATGCAAACTCAGTCGCCTTATAGAGCAACGATCTCGATATCAAGGGATAAAAATTTAAATTTAGAATAACAAACTATCTAAATGAAGCTTTATACCAATATTTTACATTTTCAAACCAATATGTGATAATACCGCTATTTTTTCATTGTTATTGTTTAGTAGTCTTTCTAATTCTGGTATTAATATTCCTGGTTTTTAAATAAACTTTACGATACGCACTGAGCCTGAGAAATTGCTTGGGAATATATGACATTATTTAAATCTGCCAAATTATTTTATCTTTAAAGCATAGTAGTTATTTTGTAAATTGTGTGAGTGTTTGTGTGTGCGTGCTTTTATGTATGTATGTATGTGTGTGTGTTTACATGCGTATGTATGTGTGTATACATGCAGATATATTTTTCTATGTACCTCGTAGATAAATATTCATATGCATCCATGGATATACATGGACGTTTCAGCACGAAAAACTGGCGAAATGTTGCACTAACAACCTCATTAATGTATATATTTATATTTAAACCATTGTAATTCGGGCCATATTTTCATGCAATTTCTATAACCACCCATCTATGTAGTTATTTGTTAATTCTAACCGTCTATTTGTCTGCACATACATGACCACATACTTTCAATCTCTCTCTCTGTCTCACACACACACACACACACACACACACACACACACACACACACACACACACACACACACACACACACACACACACACACACACACACACACACACACACACACACACACACACACACACATTCATACGCATGCATATACCTGTCACTTACACTTATATTTACAAGTACTAGTTAAATGCATATGGCGAAGAATACTTTTACATACACCTGCTGAGTTCTGATTACAAATAAGTTATAAATGAAGTTCTAGATGTCTTGCAAACAACTCGTACATGCAAGTGCTATCAGTCGAGACCTCCGCATACTGGAAGCCAGAGGGTGTATGGGGTCATCAGGAGAGAAAAATATTATAACGAATGGGCTCTCTTTATAATGCTGTTAAACCCGCACTATTCCTTACACAGTAAACTTATCATCAAATGCATTCTAGCCTTGGCTATTCCGACATTCCTTTAGGCAATGATATCTGGGACTAGGTTTGAAATATTGTTCCTCTATTTTTATGACGATAGAGTATGATTTGAGGTAGATTTAGTTGTGTGAATCACGTTGAACGATAGCATATATACGTTAACATTGGCACATGTTTTTGTTTCCCATTCTTTCTGTCAACTACACCATATGCCTAACAAATGATATCACTTGCAAACCAGAGTACATATAGCCACTCCACATTTAAACTTAATACGCTTGACAAATATTCTTTGTTACATATTTTACAGTGCAGTTATTTAACTTGAAAAATAAATTCAGTCATAAGTGATACAAACATAAATTGAAAATTTGGAACAAACTAAATTTTGAATGACAATTCAACAATCAAATATTCGTATAAACAAATTATAAAGTATATTTCATTTGTAATAATCAATTTTTTTCCTTTTTTGATTGAAGTTTACGCATTTTAACTCGATTACTTTTGTATTGAGATTTCACATATTTCAAGAAGTATATAATTTGATAAATTTGATAAATTTGTCTGCTGATGGAAGGAAATTATTTTTAGTTTAGAATGTCGTTCACTAGTTCCTCTTCATTTTAATATATACGGGAAATGTGAGTTATGTTAAAAGTAGTGTTAACATATATAATGAATGGAACAATAAAAAATATCTTGAACTAAATATGAAGGAACGAAAAATATCAATCAATGGCTATTATTTTTAACTTTTCAGCGAACACTGACAAAGTGGACATGTTTCTGGATTTTTTTTTTCTGTCATCATGGAAGTATAACATTCACTGTATTTACTCAAGTAATAATAAAGAAATAGTCTAAGTAAATTTACAAGCTAATGATATTGTTGTGAGAATTTCAATCAACTCAATTAGAGCCAACCATTATTCTTTGAACTGCAAATGCATTTACCCAAATCTATATATGATCTGTTCTGGCACTTATTTATATGAATATGGCTTTTATTATTCATTTATTTCAGTCATTAGACTGCGACCATGCTAGAGCAGCGCCTTAAATATATCGAGTCAAGTACTTATGTTTTTTACTCTAAGCTTGGTACTTATTCTGTTTCTTCTGCCGAAATGCTAAGTTACGGGGACATAAGCATGCCATGGTGGTGGGACAAACACAGACACAAAGACACGCACATGGATGCGCGTTCACACACACACACATAAATTCATACGACAGGCTCATTTCAGTTTCCGTCTACCAAATCCAAACACAAGGATTTGGTCGGTCCGATACTATACTAGAAGACACTTGTCCAAGGTCCCCCGTAGCTGGAACCACGTGATAGTAGAGGAAACTTCTAATCACACAGCCATACACGCTCATATATATATATATATATATATATATATATATATATATATAGAGAGAGAGAGAGAGAGAGAGAGAAGGAACGAACCTTGTCAGACTTATAGTCCGTGCCTTTTAGCTGGTATTGTAACACACATACAGACACACATACACTCTCACACACACACACAAACACACACACACACATACACACACATACCACACCACCCCACACCCCACACACCACACACACACTTGCATACATACATGGGTATGTTTAACGCAACAAAAAAGATGCTTTCTCGTTCGCTTAAATTCATAATACTTTGTTTTCCTCTTCTTAGCCACGCTGACCATGCATGACAACAACATGTCTATTACAAACATGAATGCAAGTTGAACGGAGAAGCTTTCGCAGTCGCTTCACACTTCTGTCTTTCAAGTTTCACAACTATTTTCACTGAAATCAATAAATTTGCCGTTACACATTTAGTGTTGTTTTTACATTTGTAACTGTTTCATTCCCGCTTTCTCCTCTGATTTTAATTAAGCTCTAAATTAAATAATTGGTGATATAAAGTTTGAAAAATATTCAGGAGAAAATGAATTTGAATGATGATTTATAATCGTAATTAACCATTGAAAATTCATCTAAACAAGTTACGCTAATTTATATTCGATTAGTAACTCTCACTCATTTCTTTTGTGTTTGAAGTCTATATTCTTTAAGTAGATTTACAAAAAGACAGATTATATTTGAGTTTTCAGATATTTTCGTTCCCGAAAATATAATTTAATAATAAAAATGGTAATTACATGTGTCTATTGAAATGAAATTATTCGTTTTTCGAAATAGTTTTCAGTAGGTTTTTCTTCCTTCAATATATATATATATATATATATATATATATATATATACACACACACAAACACACACATACACACACACACACACACATATATGAAAAGTAAGTTAATTAAAAAGTAAGAGTTAACTCTTTTAAGAGTTGTCACATCACATAAAAATAAGTAGATTGTGAAAAAAACAATTCCAAATTAGTCAATCACTGAGTTTTAAGAATATATTCAGCAAGAACAAACATGTCCCCTGTTTCGCTTTTATTCTGACCTTGTCGACGGAACATTTTCTTCGCCGCATATCCCAATGTAAGAATAAACGAAC
>NC_068987.1:66801356-66804137 GCF_001194135.2 Octopus bimaculoides | reverse complement strand
CTTCTCTCTCTCTCTCTCTTCTCTCTCTCTCTCTCTTCCTCTTCTGTTTCTATCCTTTCTTTCTTTCTTTCTTTCTTTCGTTCTTTCTTCCTTTTCTCGTTGTCTGTATCTGTATGCATACACATACACACACACGTGCGCGCGCGCACGCACACACACACACACACACACACACACACACATATATATACACACATACACACACACCCCGACAGATATATATTTACGTACATATATACACACACACACACAAACGCACACACAAACATATATATATATCCGTAACCATTAGAAGGAGTACTCAATACAAAAGCAGAGCGTAATATTTTCTCTAAACCGTTAATCTGGCGTTTCATAGTGTACTGTCGCTTCTATCTCTTCCTTACCGTCTCCCTTCATCAACTTACACACACATAGAAAACACACGCACACACGCCTATTTATATATGCATGCATGTATGTATGTATGTATGTATGTATGTATATATACACACACACACACACACATATACGCTTTCCCGCACCTCACACATATGTACATACACATAAGTATGCATTCATGCATATAGGTATAAACATATACGTATACATAGTTATATTTACACATTAGCGTAGAAATACGTGCATGTATTATTAAAACAAAAGTTGCGTGGAAATATCCTTTTCTAAGTTCCCCGCATTAAGTCTTTCTTACAAGAATTTGCAATATATTAACCATGCAAAGTATAAACAAAGAACATACTTCATACTTCAAAGTATTTTACTACTGGTGAGCATAATTGGTATCAGCTCATCACCTGGAGTCTGAAGTATCATATTAAAAATAAAACAGATTATCTGAGATAAAAATACCAAAAGCAAAAAAAAGAAAAAAGCAAAAAGAAACAAAGAAAGCAAACGTAGACTGAAATTTTTAATAAAGCAGTGTAAGTTTCTTTACGAAAGCATGGTTTATCTTCTTAAGTTCGGCTGAAGGTTTCATTGTTTTTCTTCATCTCCTACTTAAGAGATATGAAGTAATCTTCAAGTTAATGAGCATGACTTTGATTCTTCAGTTGATTCTTTTTTCAATTCTTCATCGTTTTATCTCTATTTCTTTTCATCTCTACTTTGATTATCAGTTCTTCTGCTTTGCAATTTTATCATCGTATTTTCATATCACTGAACCATATTGATTTAACAAAGCAAAAATGTACGCAAAGCTTACTTTTCACTCGAAGAGATTGAGATCAAAGCATTAATAGTTATTCAGTGCTATAATATCGATTCGATGTCAAGCCATAACAATGTTTAACACGATACTTTTACATTCTAGTAACTGATGTGTTCTTAAATACGCAGTTTTTTTAAAAATGATATTCTTTAAACAAACAACAAATGCTCTGATGAGTTCTTCATTCTTCAAAGTTTTATTAATATTGAATTATGTTTGAAGCCTTGACTAGTACACTATATTTTCGACAAAAATAAAAAAAATGAAATTGATCTTGATGGGATTTTGAACTAAATATTGCAAGTCTGAAACGATTGTAACAATCTTCCACAATTTTGTTAGTAATGAAAGTAGTTGTTTCTAACAAAATCACAGGATCAAAAATATAGCGGAAGGTTTAGTCAATTAAATCGTCCCCAATGCTTGACTGCTACTTAATCTGATAGACCTCGAAGAAATGAAAAGGAAATTTAACCTCAGAGGGATATGAACTAAAAAAAAATACACTAGGGCAACTAAAAACAAGACATTGTATCCGTTGCTCCAACGATTTTAACCATCCATCCATTACTCTATTAATACTGGTTTCAAATTCTGATATAAGGCCAGCAATTTGTTTGGTGGGTGTGTAAGCCGATTATATCGACCCCAGTTCTCAAATGGTACTTATTTTTATCGAGCACGAGCGGATAATGGTCAAAGAAGACCTCGACAGAATTTGAACTCAGAACGTGAAAACGGACGAAATGCCGCTAAGCTAACGATTCTACCAGGTCACTGCCTTGATCATTCTATCAATATTGATAATAAGAATTTGAAACATTGGTATGCTGCTGCATATTTTGAGGGGATAGTGTTGTCGAATAAATCGACTCGCTCTATATAGGAAATAATTACGTTAGAAGATGTAATATTAATTGAGTTCCCGGTGATATGTAGACACAAACAGAAAGGTCGTAACTAAACAATGCAATATAGTTCTCTGTTTGTCTGGTGATTCAAACACCACTCCATTTATTTAATAATAGTATTACTACAAATTTCTTTTTGACTACTGACACGATTGTATATTCTGGGATATGGTATCACTCACCAACAGATGCCATCTTTTGACCTCCCCCCACTTGCATCAAATCCCTTTTGTACTATTTCTGCACTTTTACATTGTTCTCTGCTTTTCCAAGCGCTCAAGCTTTCTATCGCTTTGACTCGCTAACAATTCAATTGTATCTCCTCTCGCCTGATATATTCAGTGTATCCCCATCCTCAGATCGAGCATTAACAATTACGCCCGTCCTTCTTTTCCAGAACTCCGAACATGTGCAGTTCCATGACCACTGACATATTTTACTCTTTTACTCTTTTACTTGTTTCAGTCATTTGATTGTGGCCATGCTGGAGCACCGCCTTTAGTCGAGCAAATCGACCTCAGGACTTATTCTTTGTAAGCCTAGTACTTATTCTATCGGTTTCTTTGGCCGAACCGCTAAGTGACGGGGACATAAGCACACCAGCATCGGTTGTCAAGCAATGCTAGGGGGACAAACACAGACACACAAATACATACA
>NC_068987.1:66796527-66801261 GCF_001194135.2 Octopus bimaculoides | reverse complement strand
ATATATATATATATATATATATATATATATATACATATATACGACGGGCTTCTTTCAGTTTCCGTCTAGCAAATCCACTCACAAGGCTTTGGTCGGCCCGAGGCTATAGTAGAAGACACTTGCTCGAAGTGCCACGCAGTGGGACTGAACCCGGAACCATGTGGTTCGTAAGCAAGCTACTTACCACACAGCCACTCCTACGCCTATATTGTTCTTTTTTTAACGACACAATCAGTTTAAAACTATTCAAGAATATTATCCGCTGCCATATGACCAGTCTATGGGTGCCATGAGCACAGGTTCGTTCTCCATCCAACCTAGAATAGTAATTAACGAAAAAACGGTTACGCATGTACATTTTTTAAATTTTGCAAGAACATTAAGGGTACCTAAAAAGAAGTACTATATTCTCGGACAGGATTGAAATTATTTGTATTGGTTGACACTTATACCAATACCATCGCCTCAACAGCAGAAGCAGAGGGCAACAACAATAACAAAAATAACAACAATAATAATAACTATAGGCACAATACCTGGAATTCGACGGGAGGTGGGATAGTCGATCACATCGACTCCAGTACTTGACTGGTATTTAATTTAAAGACCCCGAAAGGATGAAAGGCAAAGTTGACCTCGGCGGAATTTGAACCTAGAACATAAAGGCGTTCGAAATGCCGTTAAGCTTTTTGTCCGGCGTGCTAACAATTCTGCTAGCTGACCACCTTAACGATAATAATAATCCTTTCTACTAAAGACACAAGGCCTGAAATTTTGTTGAGAGGAAACTGGTCGGTTACATCGACCCAGTGTTTCACTGGTACTTAATTTATCAAACCCGGAAGGATGAAAGGCAAAGTCGACCTCGGCTGAATTTAATCTGAGATTGTAAAGACTGACGAAATATCGCTAAGCATTTTGCCCGATTTGCTTACGGTTCTGTCAGCTCGCCGCCTTAACAATAATAAGCACAACTTTTTTCTAGTATAGGCACGAGGTCTGAAATTTTGACAATATGAGAATGTGAGTCACAGTTTATTCACAACCTCTATAAATTTTGAAGATGTATATTGAAAAATTGATTTTGGTCTTTTGCCACGATTAAGACGAGTGGAGTCCTGAAGTTCTCAGTGAATCTTATAGTTTAATTTATCTCTTTCTATAATAAACAATCATGCAGTGTATTAGCGATAGAGAAAACTGTTCTCTGACAACGAATTAAAACGTCATTTTGGATAATTTTAAATTGACTTTTATTGTTTCAAAATTCCTTGTTATTGTTTCTCTTTCATCTAAGCATATAAAACCTGTTTTGCATATGTTAGTTTCTCTTAAGACAGAGACAAACAGATATTATGTTGAATTTTATAGCTATCTTACTAGCCTTCTTTTATTGTTTACGAGACGGTTTGTAGTTCTACAATATATGTTATAATAGCTTTCTAATCACTAAGACTTCACACTCACTGTGCTTCAAGTAAATCATTCTGTGTCGATATTTAAATGGTGTTTACAAAAAGCAGTATTTATTTTCCTTCTGAATAATCCATGTTACCTGGTGTTCTGCTTTGTATAAGGATCTTTATTTCACATTTCTCCGGCCTACGCTGTTTTAATGATTACCAGCCAGGTGCTAATGCATCCCTCTCTCATCCCAGTTATGATATTCGCAATGTTCCTCTGAGTGAAGTATGAGGAGGTCTATGTCTGCTTGCGAGAATATAAGCACCTGAAACACTTAGCAAAAGCATGTTACATGTTACCAAACCATTGTCTTTAATGATTGACAACTGGATGTAATCTATTTTTCTGTTTCTTTATCTAGCATACAGAAATAATGCTTTCTAATTTTGGCACATGACTAGTAATTTTTTAAGAGTAGAGGTTATTCGATCTTATCGACCTCATAGCTCGACTATTGCTTACTTTATCGACCCCGAAGGGTTGAAAGTCCAAGTCGACCTTCGCAGAATTTGAGCCCCAAACGTAATGAGATGAAATGCCACTAAACAATTTGTCTGACGTTCTAAGATTCAATCAGTTCGCCATCTTAGCACATAAGAATAATATCGCAGAAATTTATTACTGAAATGCCTACAATGTTGATACATTTCACCTTATTTTATCATTTAATTTAATTGTAAGAAGTAATGTTATGTGTCTGACGTATTTTTGCTTATCTTCTTTAGAAAATACATATAGGGGCTCAAAACTAAGTACCTTTCCTTTATTCCAAAGCATATCTAAGTCTGTTCGGCCCGTAATTTCGTTGTTATATTTCTAATGTTTCTCTACCGCACTCGAATATACTGGTTTCTACTAAATTTTGACTATTAAAGACGGTTTTGATGAATTTTTTAAAATTGACTTTTATGATAATTTTCCAACTGAATATTTGCACAATACTTTAGCTTTTCTTTTAATGCTTTATAATACTTAATGGCTGAGGGTAAGAAGTTATCCTCACACCGAAAACTTGGTCCAAATTTCTGAATAAGAGGGAAATTCACTAAAGATAATCAGGAATAACTTAGTGATGTTAAACCGAGTGAGGGATTAAGTTCACCATCCCCTAACCCAGAATTCAAAATGTTGGAATTGATACCGCAGGTTATCTTGACGACGCTGTAATAATATGGCAAATCCATAACTAAAGACGGACACTATTTTGTCGACACTGAAAAACGCAATGGCAAATTTAGCTCTAACGGGATTTGACTTCACAATACTGAAAACTGGAACTAATACGGCGTTTTACCGTATGCTCGAATATTTTCGCGATTTGTCGCCTTCCTATGTTAGAGGTAGTTCAAGTCTTCTTGATATCTCAAACAAAGTTTATAGGTAATCTAAATACAGAAAATAGCTAATAGCCATCTAATAGTATGTTTCAGCTCTGTTTACAAATTTGGTTAGTTTTGTCGGCACCAAACTGAAAATGAGAGATAAGCAGACATTTCCATGCGATATTTTGCTTTTGATGACATTTGGTTTTGCTTTAACAATTTTTCTATTCCAGAGCTAAATATATCTCTTCTACTAGTTTTGGTATATTTGCTACAATCACTAAAGATAGTGAAGAAACAGGAGAAATATAAATACGGGAATTAGAATCAGAATAGACTTAGAAACATTTTGGAATCAAAGAAATAAGCAGATATTTGAACACACCAGTGTATGTTCTACAGAAGTTAGACTAATATTACTGACAAATTACATTACTACTTAAAATTAAATTAAATGATAAGACAAAGTGATATGTACCAGCATTAAGAGTCTCAGTAATAAGTATTTTTTCCGTATGGTAGTTAAAGATGACGGACAGAAATCTATAATATGGGAAAAATTCATTACAGCCAGTTGTCAATGCTTAGCGACTATGATTTGGTGACATGTAACTTGTTTTCGCAATTTTTTTAGGGGGGCCAATGTAATTTGTTCAGAACCAAACTGATTTATATACACTTCTTAGTTACATAGAACTGCTGATATTTGTTTGTTCCATTCACGCTCAGAAAAGAAGTCAACCAGTGATTGTCCCATTGAAAGACTATGAATAACGGCGCGATTAGGCACCACTTCTAATATGAAATGAAGTAAATTAATTAATTAATTAATTAAATAATGAAAGGCATTTTTATAAATTACGGTATCAACACCGATTCCTTGGTTTAGATGTAGTGCGTCTTGAGCCTGTAAGTATTGTGTAAAATGTTGTTCCTCAGGATACATTTCAAATCAGAAATCTTCCCTAAAAGAGGTAACCGAATGAAATAGGATTTCACAAACGACAACCGGATATGAAATACAGCCATGTCTTGTGGGAAACTTAATGCTAACACTATGACCTTTTTTGGCATATTGCAACTGAACCAATTGACACGGATCTTTGTAACGTTTGTGTGTGTGTATGTGTCTTTGTTTATTTTTGAGTGTGTGTGTGTGTGTGTGTGTGTGTGTGTGTGTGTTTGTTTGTTTGTATGTGTGTTTGTGTGTGTGTGTGTGTTCGTGATTTTTAGCTCACTCTATATTGTTACTCATTATATTTATATATGATGTTTATGCAAAGAAAGCCCTGCTAAAATCCTAAATACAGCTGTTAGATTGCAAAGTAATCTTCGCCAAATCTCTCAATGCATTAATTGCTACCTTGATTACTTGATTCCAACTAAAAGCTGAGATTGAAGATTAATTAAAGCAGCATTTTCCAAAGATAGTCCGTGCACCATTAATTAAGTGAAGAAAGTTCCCCATTGTTCAGTTCTAATCCATTTTATTAATTCATTATGGTGAGCGCAAGAAAATAATTCCTTACATTTTGAAATTTGCATTATACTTAAAGCACCGTTGAAAACGTGTTGATCTTCCGGCAAACAACATCAAAACGCCAAATCTCTTTTTTGTTGAAAGCAATTTTATTTTGTTGCGATGACAATATTCGTAAGAAAGGAATGCCTAAAATACAGGTTACCAATCACTTTTTAGTTTAAATATGTCCCTTGTTTCTAGTTAAAACGGCAATGATATTGAATAAATATTTAGATTAACAATTAACTTCAAATTTCTATAGAATAATTGAAGACATGAATGGATCGAACACATAATATACATGACATAAAGATCAAAGTTGACTTTTATCGCAAACATCACTACTTAGGTCCCAGCTTCTCCGGACTATTTCTAGCATACACCTCTCTCTCTCTCTCTCTCTCTCTCTCTCTCTCTCTCTCTCTC
>NC_068987.1:66792382-66796517 GCF_001194135.2 Octopus bimaculoides | reverse complement strand
CTCTCTCTCTCTCTCTCTCTCTCTCTCTCTCTCTCTCTCTCACTCTCTGCGGACATCGCTGCTGTGTATTCAACCTCAGACGTCAAAACTCGCTTGCCTGCTTATTTCACATCTATGAAACCCCCTGATGATACTTCCCATCTGACTAATTAATAATAGCAATTACAAAAGCTGCTTATGTATGTTATGGATTAGTATTTGCGTATCTCTGTAGATAACGTCTTTTCCCACTGCTTCGCTTGCGAAGGAGTATCTGAAAGTCTCACAATGCCTGTAGTTTCCTTTCATTCACCAGTATGGAAAAACTGTAACTGTTATCTCATATTTTTTATATTATGCAGCGCCAATCTTTTCTGCAGTATTAGCTGATGGGCAAATAAACGACATGGGTATTGCTCTTATTCGACCAATCACAGCTCAAATAGTTGTAACAAGTCTGTTTCAGTACAGTGATATCCATCAGCTACGAGAAGATACAAACCCACGACGACATTCGAGAAACTTGTTGCTAATGAGAGCCGAGACTAGAATGTATCCCTTCCCCTAGCGGCTGTATTATTTTTATTTTCAGTCTAATTTAGTTTTCACTCGATTCTGCTGTTTTCACTGTTGTATTTTCTTGTTACAAGGGTTTTCAAACACAAAACAGAAGCGGAATAGTTTTCTTCTAATATCCATCTTAGCAAGCTGTTACACTCAACATCGATGTTTTGTGACGAAGACTAAATAATGCCATGCATGAAAAATAAACAGGAAGAAATTGTAGCACTGTATACCCGAATTGAACATCGTGTCTGCTGTAAACCTTTTAGCTATTCTAATTATAAATCAAAGCGGCATCACAACTTCAACTGTTCACTTTAGAAGTTTTTAACCTAACAAGCAAGAGTTTCTCATATATCTATATAAAAACCTTACCGGTAAATTAGTAACAGTTCTTGCAATAAAACAACCTTATATATTAAAGGATTTTCGTACTAGCAATAAGAGTGTTATATATATTATATATGAAGATTATATCATTTATTGAAATAAAAATGGCTGCAAAAACAGGCAAGAATGAGTGCTGTCGTCAATTGATAAGACCTGTTTAAATGTTGATAAGACCTGTTTAAATGTTGACAAATTAAAATGTTCCAGTGCTGACAAACTAACATCTTCAAAACAGATAAATTTAGCATTATGAATTAGGAGGACAGGTGTAAGTTTGTATGTTCATAGCAGTCAATAATATAAAACTGTATATCAATTTGTTTGAATGTACAAAGTTCATTAATTTTATGGGTTGTCGACAAGTCATACTGAAAAAAACAAGGGAGAAATAAAAATAGTAAAAAAGGGAATTTGGTTTACAGTTTCTCTGATACTCTTACCGTGGACGCTTTTGCTTATACTGGTATGATTTGGGATCAGATGTATTTTTTTTTCCACGAGCAGATCTGATTTTTGATTCGTTAAAATACTGGTGACGTCTTTTTTCCGGTGGTCAGGCTTGTCGTTCTGCTTGGTTGGTTTCCCTGTGGAGACAGTCATAAGTCGTTCCAGTTAGCTGGTTCTCTTAAAGTGTCATTTCGTTGTATTTTTGCTGAAGTTCGGACTTGATTGATCCGGAGTTAGGTGACGTCAGCAACTGGTGTTTGTAAAATTTCATTGGACTAGAGGAAGGTGAAGTCGGCAACTGGTGTTTGCATGGTGATTTTGAGCTGCGGTTTCGGAACTCGGGTGGTAGATTGTTACTAAAGTTTTTTTTTAAATGTTGTTCCTGGTTGTTTTTTGCTAAAATTGAGTCTTTTTGCTTTTCTTTTTACTGCTTTTTCGTCTTTCTAAAAGATATTCAGCTGTGGTTTATATTTTTTAATCAGTATGTTTTCCTTATTTAAACGGAATTGGGTGGAAGTGTTTCCAGTGTATTGATAGGGAAGGAAGACTTGGTATTTAGGGTTTATGTTTACGGGGCATTGGTCTAGGTGCTTCTTATGGGAAATTTTATAATGGCGGGGTCCCGGATTTGTGGCCTGCGCACCGTAAGCCTTTCCTTTAAAGTTAAGCTAGTTTGACCTATGTAGTCCCCACCCTCCATGTTTGAGATACACAGGTGAAGTCCTATTTTATGGTAAAAGTTTGACCTGGCTTAAATTTGTATGTTAAGCCCTCTAAGAGGAAGATGCAAGTCCCGCAGCTAGGTCGGTTGCACTTTTTGACTTGTGGGGTTGTATTTTTTGCAGGTAATTTGCCGCTGGTGAGTAATTTTTTTAGGGATTCGGTTGTCTCTTGCTTTTAATAATCCTATGTGTTTCCAGTGCCTTTTTACATTCACGGGTCTTTCATAAGGAGGTGTATGTTTTGGTGGATGATGTTGTATGCCTCCATGTTTCTTGGATTGTGTGTTGATACGTAAGATAGAGGTTCTATCTTACGTATAAACGTTCTATTCCATTTTGATTAGACCGGCCAAGTATTTTCTATCCAGTAATGCATTTTTAAGCCCTTGGAGTTGGTTTTCTCGGGTTTCGGGATTTGATGCAATTGTGAAAATTCTTCTCGCTAAGTTGAACGGTATATTTATTTTAGTATGTTTTGGGTGGCAAGAGGAGAATAGGAGATATTGTTTTGAGTCCGCTGGTTTGAAGAAGATGTCGGTTTCAATTTCAGTATCTCTCTTTATGATCAAGATGTCCAGGAAGGCTAGTCGTTTGTGGCTGTATACCATTGTAAACTGGACACTGTGGTTAATGCTGATGATTAAGTTATTAAATTTTGAGAGTTGTTCAAGGTTATGTAGCCACAAGATGAAAGAGTCATCCAATAGCGTTTCCAGTTGGTGAGTAAGTATTTTTGGAAGTTGTCTCCAAATTTCAATCTAGTGTGTTCGTATATTTGGACTTCCAAGTATGTCATGACAAGGTTGGCAAAAGTAGGCGCTACCCTCATTCTCATCGCCGTGCCCGAGATTTGTCTATAAGTGTTTTCATTGAAATTGAAGAAGTTGTACTGTAGGATGAATTTTATTCCTTCAACGATGAATTTGAATTCTTTTCCATTCGGTCAGGAATGTCATTTGGGAAACATTCCAGCCAGTATTGTATGGCTATTATTCCGTATTCCAGAGGAATCGAGGTGTAGAGGTTTATTACATCAAATAAAACCAGGAATAATGGGTTTTTTTTAACACACTGCAAATATTATACTGAATTTTTTTCGTGCAGAACTACATTTCATCAAAAAATTCCCTCCAAAATTGAATGTTTGGAAGAGGAGAGAGTACATTTTGTATTCTAAATATAACTTAAAGAGAAGAGAAAAAAGAAAGAAAGAAAGAAAGAGGGAAGAAAGAAGGAAAGGAGAAGAGACAATGAAAGCAAAATGACTTTCAGCAATGACCAAACCGCACCTGTTTTTTTTTATTTGAAGATGTCACCATCCTTAAACCCATTCCAATACAATGGTAAAGGACTAAATCGATAAATAAATAAATGGTGAATAGGAAGAGGGATACCCTTTCTCTCTCTCTCTCCCTGCCTATCTGTCTATCTATCTATCTATCTATCTATCTATCTATCTATCTATCCATCCATCCATCCATTCATCCATCCATCCATCTATCTATCTATCTATCTATCTATCTATCTATCTATCTATCTATCTATCTATCTATCTATAAGAACTGGGACGAGATCACCAGTAGAGTGATCAAACTCAGCCAAACATGGGCTGAGAGAAAGTTATCTCTAAAAGGCCGGGCGGAGGTGGCTAATGTGTATATCGCATCAGTCATCGATTACCGCCTGACCGTCATGCATACTTTTCCGCTTTCTGTGGAAATGTGGCGTTCCGATGGTGAGGCGATCCATTTGCTGTCAACAACCGTTACGTGGAGGACTGGGGATGCCGTGGTTAATGATGCGCAGACATGCGCTGAGACTGCGGCATCTCTGGAACTTCATTGACGACGGTGAACAGGTGTGGGCACCGTTTGTGAGGCACGCCTTCCCGCAGCTCGTCTCACTCACCGAACTGCAAACATGGATCAGGAAGAGACCGAAACTGGGCGATTGGCACCGCGAGTGTCGCCAAGCTCTACAACAGCTCTGCCGTCCGGGATCAAACTTGTGCAACTTCCAAACGACCAATGCGT
>NC_068987.1:66772778-66788530 GCF_001194135.2 Octopus bimaculoides | reverse complement strand
TTGTCAATTGGTGTGGGTGTGTTTACGTTTCCGTAAACTAGCGGTTCGGCAAAAGAGACCGACAGATTAAGTACTAGGCTTACAAAGTATAAGTCCTGGGGTCGATTTGTTCGACTAACGGTAGCGCTCCAACATGGCCGCAGTCAAATGACTGAAACAAGTAAAAAAAATTAAAAGAATAGTAATCGGAAAATGGATAATTTTTATCATAGCAAGTCATATGTTTTTAATTTCATCTTTAAGCGAACCTAACTATGTTTTCCTATTTGCAATTCTAGCCGCTTAGATTAAGCATACATTCTCCCTGTTTTCACCGCCCTAGTCACGCATTTTCAAATGTATATTTCCTGTTTTTATATCTCAACTCCAATATATCAATTTCCTGTAAGCCTTGAAATAGCTAGAATCATTACAGTGAGGCTTGATGACGGTTAAATGTTTATTTATAATTTTATTCACTTCTGATATACGCTTTAAACGTTTTAGCCTATCCAATATATATATATATATATATATATATATATATATAATTTTGTTTAAAAGAGTTCCAACTCTGTCTGTTTTTTATGTTTTATTTATATTCTTGTAAAGTTAATGTGGGATATAGAATATGGAATATACAATATATAATATAAAAATGGATGGTACAATGAAATAAAGTATTGAATGTCTTATTCAATATATGGAATATGTCTTATTGAATAGATGAAATACTGAGTGTTCAATATAAAGGATTAAATATATAAAGGCCTTTATATATTTAATCTCCAGTCATCATTTGAAGAAGGCAGCGTCTGTATATACATGTATGTATACACGCGCGCGCGCACACATATAAATAACAAACAATGAATTACAGTTGTTTTCAATATATTTTTTAATACATTAATGAGTACATTACATTACAACAAAATCACCGCTTCCTTCAGATGATATATAGCATTTCAAGCAATATAACAACAAATGATCACATTGGGCGAACCATACCTGATCCCAGCCAAGGCTGGCTTGGAA
Organism: Octopus bimaculoides; assembly: GCF_001194135.2. NCBI lineage: Eukaryota > Metazoa > Mollusca > Cephalopoda > Octopoda > Octopodidae > Octopus > Octopus bimaculoides. The sequence continues at coordinate 66,787,516 of NC_068987.1, read as the reverse complement.
CGAGAGAGGTTAGTTAGTGGGTAGGGCGTACAAAAGATTTAGAGCTTCCAAGGCAGTTACTGAGTATGCTGGGGCTAGGAGGGAGAAAAGCGTCAGACAGTCTAGTTTTTTATCACAACCTGTAACATAATGTTTGAGTTAATTATATATGTCTCTCCTTGCTATTCATTTTACTTTATTTTATGCCAGCTTTATTACAATACGATTTGATATGGGGAGGAAACTAGGATAAAGGATACTTAAGGCAATTCAATATGAGCATTCGATATGAGTGCAACATAAACTAATATAAATTTAAAGTGGAGAAAATATGTATATATATGTTTTTAATAAGAAGATATTAAAACTATTTGAAATGAAGGCATTTCTCTTCCCCTTTTTATATATATGATTTACAAATATTTTCACTTCATAATTTTGCCACATGATTCTCCAGCATTTTTGCTCCTTTTTCTATTTCTACTACTACTACTACTACTACTACTACTACTACTACAACTACACACACACATACACACACACACATACGCGCATATATATATATATATATATATATATATATATATAGGTTTGGTGATGATTGCATATATACATATGTATATACACATAAACTCACAGATACATGCACTCACACACATACACATACATACATTCATTATATGGTGCAACCAGAAGAATTCCATAACACGTTGGACAGGAATTACAATTACAGCAAACGAACACTATGAAAATTGTATTTGTTACTACATATTGTGTAAGGGCTGAGAACGTTAATATCCAAAATCAGAAACCTTATTCAAGGATAGCATATGCACATTTAGAAATATAGCACCCAATGAGGAGTAGTGAAAAACCCGATTGAAACTTTGTGTAGAAATTAAAATTACAAGGCATTTTTGTTAGCCCGAAATTGTTAATTATTTAAATTAGCTTGTCACTTTCACACTTTATATATTTTATTATCCCCAGAGGGATGAAAGTAAAAGCAAACTTCTATTTTAGAAATTTAAACAATATGCTGTATAATGAGGAAATATATGCCATTACTTAAAAAAACATGCTTCCATTTACCAAGTCATTCCATATACCTTAGAAATTCTTCTGAAAAGCAATCTATTATCTTGCATTAAGAAATTATATCCCATAAGACCCATATTAAAAACCTTCTTTGTTCATATTTCCCAGCCGCCAATAATTGCATTAAGCGCTTATCTGTCAGGAAAAATTGTACAAAATTCTGAGAAACCAGAAGTAAAATTTATTATTAATCTGCTAACTTTCCCTTCAACTCATGTACTTGATGGCTTCCTGTGCTTTATGCTTTTATTACTTTGCATTTATTTATTTTATTTTCCTTCGATTGAAATAAGAGTAAACATTAACTGTCTGGACTTTATGCTGAATGTCTTAGCAGACACGATGAAAAAGAAAATGCCAAGGAAAAAATATTTCTTTTTATGCAACCAAATAAATCATTTTACTGTTATAGTTTAAAACTCTTAGAGTTTTAGATATCGCATGGGTTCGCATTGGTCGAGATAGATAAGATGTTACAGTCTGTCATAAAGTAGATGTGAATTCTATCTCATTGTTGGTGTTGTGCGTGTCGTGGTTAAAAGATAATTTTCTACTTCACCTAGTAGACAGTAAGAAGGTTAGTTAAGAGTTAAGAATTGTCTGTGTATGAACAATTCGAAGATGGGGGAACGAAGTAATTGATGAATAGCGTAAGATTGTATGTATATTATCGAGATCAAATGTTGTCGCAATTCGTATGTTATAGAGAATGAAACAACTAAGTCATTTGTTTTCGGAATAATCAGTAAGCTAACTAATAGTGAATGGAATTACAAATATCGATTATTTCGTTGAAAACATTAGTTCCAGACATTAGGTTGCAATTCGTTAATGGAAGCTAAGAATAGATCAACTAAGTGTTTTTATTTCTTGACCATAGATATAAGTCAATTTTCTTCTAAGTTTGAGTCAGAACAAAGATTTTTACCTAATTGTAAAACTTATCACTATACGTTACAGTTATTTCCCGAAGATAATATCAATAAGAAAAGATTATAAACGGTGAGTTGGCGCAATTGAAAAGCTCTTTATATTGTAAAGAAGACAGTCTTATCACTGTGTCTCTATCTTTTTCGAGTTCAGATTCAGATGAGGACATATAGCCTTCTATCCTTCCCAGTTGGATAAAATGACGCTAATGATATTCTAATGTTCTCAAAATCAGTTGTACAATTGTATCACAATGAGGTTCGGTTAAGAATGCAGTTCTAATAATCCAAAAATAGGCTTGATATTCACAAATGTAATGACCAGTGCCTTAGAGTTAGGTTGTCTTAACCAAGCCGAGGCCCTGGTTTTGATTCTCGATATTAGCTATTACAATACCTTTATGTTCAGAAATGAAAGAATATTATATTCTCACACTTATCAGTAAAATGTCACGATTACAAATACATATAACAAATAATGAGCGATAAGCATTACTTGTATGCTTTACTTGGTGAAAATCTCATTGCATGCAAAACTTACACAGACACATACACGCATGTGCGCACTTTCTCACACGGTCTAAATTCAAGCTATACCAACTCATTATAAATAGTGTCTATTAAACATTTTCCGAGTTTTTAGTTTTCGGAAATTTTAGATTGAAAATAAGTGATGTTTCAGTTACAGAGAATTTTGTTCTCAGCATTGACATGATGTTGATAGTGATATTGGTTAGCCCCGTGTCAGCCTCAGTTGAGCAGGCCTTTGTCTTAAAGTGTTCCAACTGTAATCGTGTCGTTTTTCTCATAAACATTGCATATAAGACCGCAACAACCACACGCAAGTATTGCGTGCACGTAATTCCTAAATATTCAAGAAATGCTTAACATAACGTGAAACTTTTAAAATTCAGGACAGAGAAAGGAGATAAAAAAACATCCAAAGTAACTATTTCTTAGAAGCTCGGGTATTTATATTTCACATATTGCTTTCACTGCACGACATTATCTTCATCAGAAGACCACTGGGGATCGGTTTCGTCATATTCTATCATAGTTTTTCTCTTCAGTAATGTGGAGAAGCATTGAAAACCAGAGTAGTATTTCACGTTCTTTTGATTCTCATAATAGTATCTTCTCTTCTATCTACTTTATCTCCTGATACAGTGTGGCATTAATACGATCTTTCGATGCATTACATATATAATTGAAGGGACTGCAAACACTTGTAAAAACTGGCTAACGAACTGGAGTTCTCTCATTTTACATAATTATCAGCATTGTCATCCCGTTTATTCTTGGTTTATGGATGCAACCACAACTGTGAATTTCGGAAGTTCATTTTACCATTAGGTAGTTTTACGCTCGGTCTAACATTTCAGCACCTTCCATAGCATCTGATCTAGTAGAACCTTCTGAAAAAAATTTGTCAGAAGTCTGTCGGAGGTGATCACTGATTCCTACGTTTGATGTCATCCGTCACACAGCTTAACACCAACAGCTGTCTCGTCAGTGGATTTAGTGGATTACAATATGCTGCATGCTTTCAATCAGTCTAAGTCTCGAGACTTCGGATTACTTTCTGCCTCCTCTGCAACCATGGAAGCCTGAAAAGTGTCATGGCTGTTGTGTTCCTCACAATAAAATGTTGACCTAGTGCTCACATTACTCAGATTAAAACCTATCAAACCGAAAATGCCAAGTTTTGTATTTAAGCTACATTATGCTATGAATCCTTCACTTTCAAAGAGAGATATTTGAGGGTAAATCTTCAAATCGTTAAAACGCATCGTGGTTTTCCTATCGCATACAATATTGTCCTCTATTAAAGTACGGTATGGTGTGGTTAATCGGAAAACCTCATAGAAACAATGCTCATTTCGCCCAAATCCAAATTCTAATCCCCTACCACGTGAATATATTCTTCCTCCTGTTACAACAATCACCAGTATCAAGTGTTAGTTATAAACTCATCCTCTTCCTTCTTCTTCATCTCCCCCTTCCATTTTACATCTTCAACTCCCCTCGTACACCTCCTTTTTGTCCTGTTCTTTTTTATTAGCTGCTTGGGATGGTAAGTGATGAAGAAAAATCTTATCTGAATTGGTCGCTCAAAGACAATGGGTGTGACACTTAACTCCACCAACATCAGAGAAAATGACGTAATGGTACGATTCACATCTATGAACATTGTCTGTTGTGTCAAATTGATGAGTGCTTGTTATCTAAAAAGTTGAAACTATTCCACACAGAGGGTAATGTTTACGGTGCAATAAGGATTCTTTCAAATCCTTACTGATAATCTGCTCTTTATCGTCGTTTCAACGATCTCTTAAATTCGATAAATGCGTAACGCTACCCACTATAGCGGGGTACACACGCTTTCAAATGTAGAACATCAAATAACTTAGAATATATAATTCCGCTGTGTAGCACAATTTTAATTTGCCTTTAGTCAATAAGTGTTATCTTCTATTTGTTTCTATCTGGAAATCAAAAGAAATGACTATTATTCCCCTCAAACTTTGTTTTTGTTATTTGGACATCAATGTTTTGAAACTGACCTATTTTCCATTACATTTCAGACAGCGCTGAGTTGCAGAAGCAGAAATATCGTTATAGTAAATATTCTGCTCAATATTACAGATTTGTTTCTTAGTTGTTTGACCATCGCCACTTAAGCATGTGCCTTAGTGGCTGACAATATGTGCATCCTTGATCATGACCAGGAGTAGTGAGAGAGAATCATAACCATGTGTTGAGTGGGATTCTTCGACGTTTGAATAAATGTAACAAATGTAAAGTTGGAAGGAAATAGCAATTTTTCATACTTTCTAGGGGTTTGTAAATAAGAAATAATAATTGCTACCCAAGGAGAAAAATCGTTTTACACAATGTTATTAGTGTTTTTGAGATAATGCAGACGCAATAATATACACAAGTGTAAGTTGTTTTCTTGAGAGATGGCAAGAAAAGCAACTTCTGAGTTATTTGTAAAGAATTCGTGAAATATTTTTTATGGTACAGAGATTTCATCAACAACTATGTATATAAATATACTCTATAAATTACTGTCTGCCTTTCCAAATATTTTTAGTTTCTTTCCTATTTGTGTTTTGACGATTAAAGATCGTTGTTTTTCACATTCACGTTGCTTTGAATCAATATAATTACAGTTTTCGATAGTGAAAAAATTACAGTCGTACAAAATAACACACACACACACACGCACATACATACAAACATACATACATATATATACATACATACATATATATATATATATATATATATATATATATATATATATATAAAACCCAAAACTGAAGAGATGTAGGAAGAAGGTGGAGAGAAAAATATTTTTACAGTTTTTTTCTTAGATGCATCGAAAATAAGTATGGAAATTGAGCAGAATAAATATATAGAATGATCACGTAGTTTTACCGCACGGATTCAATAGTTAGACTGATGTGTAAAACGAAAAAATAAATAAATAAAACTAAAAAGAAAAATAGCGATCGCAAAACTAAAATTAAATTATTGTTTAGGAAGAAATTTATAGAAAGTATGATGTTTACATCTAAATAAATTTAATGTGGTATAATATTGTGTTTACTGTAATATGAATACTGGATTGCTAGGAAGATACTGGTCAACACCTTTATCTAATGAATACCTGACAAAGAATTTGAGTTTAAGATAGTAAAATACGTAGGACATATTTTGGTAAGACTGCAGTTATTAATGTTATGGTCGAGCTGAGCGCAGTAGAATCTTTCAGTGATTCAGTTCGGAGATCTGATTTTGATTCTCGAATGATGTCACTCTATTTGAGATATACAAATACGCCCACCAAAACACACGCATACGCATATACACGCACAAACACACACGCACACATACACACGCACGCGCGCACACACGTACACACACACACACACACACACAAGCACAAATATGAATGGCGGCGGGGATTTAGCAGATTAATCTCTACATTTCACTTTTCTTGCTTCAACCACAGTCACCAAACACTCTCATTGCCTGGTTGTGACTATGGTGACGGTGGTACGGATGTCAGTCATCTACTTTCTATATGTTTATGTTAAAACCAAATGTAAAGTTTAAATAAAATGTAAAACCCTTCTGTTCTGAATGATGACTTTACTATTTCAAAGCGGAAAACAAAACATCGAACATCTCTCCGCACTCTTAGTTACTTCTGCCATAAATCAGTCAGCAATTAGGGCTCATAAAAAACAAAGGAGATGGTAAAACCATGAAAGTGCAAAGATCTTTGAATAAAAATAAGTGGGATGTGGGATATAACGGTAGAAAATTGTGTCAATTAAGGTTCAAGGTATGATAAAGAACATTAAAAGCGTAGGAAACATAGCAAGGCGCACAAACCAACGCATAATCTAAATATAATCCCATCTGTAACAACCCACACAATACATTCTTACATTCTTTATACAGTACTAACCGTATAACATAACACAAATAAATTGTCTATAGAATAAACACCGAATAACACCGATCAACACATGTTTTTGTGGAACAAGGTTTATCAATGGTTTTTAACTAATTTGGGGATACTGAATCAAATCGAGCACCCGATTTTGTCTATCACATCAAATTTTTTTAGCTATAAAACCTAGTTCTGCTACAAACAGCTATTTAATGCTCGCAAAGGAAGAATTAAATACACGTTAGTGCAATTTTAAATAGATAATATGTCTTTTATTAATCTAGTAAATCAAAACACATAGCTGTGAGAGTAAATGCACATTAGCGTGTAAGAATTAAGCTTGGTGATAACAAAATATGAACAATCTTGATGTTGGCATACTCCTCTTTCGTTTTTATAGAATGTCCTATTGGGATTGTAAATCAAACACATTTGAAGCTGCTTTTAGAGTTGTCAATAAAAAGTCTCCACTCACGTGAAACATATGCCGTTAGTCCCATATTAAGAACCCCCTCAGTATCATGTATTAAACAAGCTAACCATCAGAATGGAGGTACTTCCGCAGTTATGCTTCTCTGCTACGATAAAAGGAGACTCAAGAGCCAGGTTTCAGCAGCCTGTTCCCTTGAAGCCTGGGAGCCAACAATTCAACCGACTGCTTTGGCAAATACAAATCCTTGACCGAATCATTCAATTTAGGCTGACTAAACAGAAAAAAAATTATCACAGTCTGTATCAGATGGCATAAACTGTTCATATTCATCAGTAGTAGGTGAACTGAGGGCATTATCATCAATCTGTGGCACCTCAATAAATACAGGCACAAGTATTTCCTCGGAGTGTGCGAACGGTCGACGGGCAGATGGGAAATCTGGGTATTACAAGTGTCGTTTGGTTTACATATTGAATCCTTTTACATTAACAAGACAGAAGTAGCAGTTATCCACATGGTTTGTTGGTTCTCTCCAAACCATGGCACACCAAACGTGAGCTTTGCATTCTTTCCTTGAGATCATGAACGTAAAGTTTCAATACGGACTTTGCAAACATGGCGAAGAGCCCAGGTTTTGTCCTAGTCTTCAAATACTACTTTAAAGTAAGCAAGATACACCTTGAGATACTTATTAATCGTATCCGAAAGTTTTCCGCAAATATTTTCGCCGCAGCAAAATTCGCCGCAGGATTTTTTGACCGTAGAAAAGTTCGCCCCATAGGAAATTTTGCCATAGGAAAGTTCGCCGCATAAGAAATTTTACCGCAAGACAATTTCAGCGTAAAAAAGTTGAATAGCTCACTTGGTATGTACTTGTTTCAACCAACCTATCTATCATATTATTAGAGAACCAATAAGAAGAGGTAAAGTAGTTTCTGAACTCGTTCAAAATTTCTTTATTCATTCAACAATATTTTCTTGTGTAGTCAACCCATTACAATGGTCTATCAAGTGGGAACTAGCAGAGGCGGTGTGAAATTAGTTGATGATCTTAACTTTGTTTATAGGAAAGATAGAAAATACGACGAAAAGACAAATTGGAAATGTGAAAGAGAATGTAAAGGAAGAGTACATACCGTGCTGGAAAATGATAATATATCTATATGTAACACATTCAGCAAGCATTGCCATCCTGCTCATCCTTCAAAGCCAAAAGTTTGCATAGCAAAAACGAAATTGAAATCACTAACCACTAATTCACAAACTTCTTTACGGTCGTTAATTGCAGAAATTTCATCAAGTTCGGATGATAATACATTGTCACTGATGCCGACGTCATCGCATTTGTCTCGCAATATTAGAAGGTGGAGGCAAAAGAAAAGCCAAACTTCCCCGATCCCAACCGGAAGAAGTAAGTATATAATATCTCAAGAATATAGTCTTCTTGAAAATGGTGAGATATTTTTATTATACAAGAGTGGTGAAGATAATCCGGAGAGAATTTTAGTGTTTAGTACACAAGCTGGGTTGGATGACCTTGAGAATAATAAGGATTGGGCTTGTGCTGATACTTTTAAATGCAGCCCAGATATATATTATCAGTTGCTCACGTTGCATATTGTCATACGAAATATTAGCTAACCACGTCTTTTTGCTTTGGTACCAAATTACAAGTTACGTACAGAAGGCTTTTAGCACTTTGAAGGACTTACACTCATCTTTAGGGCCCGAAACCTTAATGGTTGATTTCGAGAAAGCAATTATCAATGCTTTCTGTAATATATTCCAACAACAAATGTAACAGTTTTTGTATTTCTACATTGTGAATATAGGTTTAAATCTCTCTATCAAACAGACGCAGAATTTAACAACAAAATCAAATGCTTCACTGCATTACCATTTCTTCCAGTGCTTGATGTTTTTGATGGTTTTCTTGAAGTAACTGACGATAATGATTTGCCCCAAGAATTTGTATCATATTTTGAAATTCACTATATAGGAGAACGAGGTGGAGACGAGCGAAGACGAAGAAAGCAGGCAACATTCCATATTGAATTGTGGAATGTTTTTGAAAGAACCCAGAATATGATGAGAACAAAAAACAGTGTAGAAGGCTTCCAAAATGCAATGCAAAACTCCATTAAAAACATGCATCCAAATTTGTGGTAACTTATTACGTATTTGAAAAGGAAGAGACATTAACGAAAAGGAAAGTGTGGTTTAGATCGAGGAGATGCAATACTAATGAAGAAAATATATATTGATATTAACGAAAAACTTCAGCAGAAGATGTTCCATTACAGTCCGACGCAGAAAGCATTTTATTTACGAAGCATTGCTTGGAATTTGCAAACATTTTAAATTACTTGTTAATTTTTAGCGCTTCATATGTTTTTAAATAAATTTACACTTTTAGAAATTTATTTGCTAATGTTTGACCCCCAAAAAAGAAATGTTAAATAATGCTTTTAATAATAAAGTCCCATTTATACCAGGCTTTTTTCCTTACCAAAATACACCAATGTTTGAAACAGAGCCAAATGACTCACAAAAGCCGATCCATCACAAACCTACACCTTTCTTCCTTCCTGGGCACTTTTGTGTAATGGTAAAGAGTTCGGGGAAGAGCGTGGAAAAACTACAGTGGTTGGAGTAAAGCAATCTAGAAGATGATAAAGTTTTCAAAATAAAAAAAATTCTGCTTAAATAAAATTAATACAATATAAATATGATAATGTTTACAAAGAAAAAAAGAAAACAAAAATCAATTAAATCTAACATTCAACACTGGAATTTTTCTAAATCAGGTTGCTTGCCATATGTTCAAAATTATCTATACGGTGAAATTATCTTACGGCGAAATTTCCCATACGGCAAAGTTTTCCACGTCGATAATTCCTGAGGCGAGATTTCCTGCGGCAAAAATTTTTACGGCAAATGTTCCTAGAATCGTTATTAATGTTGCGCCTTTGAGCCTATGGAGTGAAGTTTCCATAGATGTAACATAAGATCTCGGAGTCATTAAAATACTTCCTTCTTTTTGATCTTGCAACCATAACTAAATCACAGTGGTTCAATTCACACCTGAAGAGAAGAGAAAGTGTTTCAAAGCAAAACTCAGCTTTCGTATGTTATTCAAAATTAGCATAACAATCCAGCCAAAATTCGCGCAAACAGAGGTGTAAAATTAACTCTTAGTATGATCCAAGTAAACAAAGGTATATACTGATGGCACAAAAATGTGATGTGACAGAAAATCTGAGGTCCGTTTTGGAACCAGTACCCTGAAATTAGTCTAAAACAGCTCTCAGCTTTTATGCCAGAAAATAAAATATTTATTTTGTTGAGAAATGTAATAAATAATATGAAATACACGACACATCCTCCATATATTTCACAACTAATAGAATAAATATCGTAGACACTTACTTGATAGACATTACAATATAACACCTTCTACACCCAACCAACAAACTATAGTGCAAATGCCGACCAATAACATTGGAGAATATCAATTTTGTTGTCTGATGTTAGAGGCATATTTCCTAGAAATTTTGAGTTGTTGATTTCAAAGATGAAATCCATTTTGCTTTCTTTTGTCAAAATTTTGACAGGCTCAAATGTCCACTTTTCAAAATTTCCCGTATTTTCACCATTTGTAAGAATGGATTTAGCTTCATCAAATGCAGACCCATGTATGAAGTTTGACGTAATTTGAAAGCATTTTGTCAATGTCATTTGAAGTAAATACAACTACAAAAGTCAAAACAAAAGTCATGGTTTAAGTATATTCAGCAAATAAAATGCATAGAACTTGAGAAACTCACTATATTCAATCTAACCAGTTTTTAATGCTATGATTACGATAGAAATATCCTTTATACAATGAGATGTTAATAAAAGACGCATTTCCGTGGTTCTTGACATCATACATGTCTCATTTGTAAAATTTTCAGTATTTCTCTACGCATATGCCAATGCTGTGCTTGGAATAAATGTGACTATCATTGCAAACCAGCGAAGAATGTTTTGTTGAAATTTTATTTCTTATGAAGACTGGTATTTTGAATGCACTTTTAATGTTGTAACTGTGAGGTACCATGCGTCAAGGTTATGCTTTGTCAATCATGGTCAACCAATTAGTATCACAACGAAACTCGTATTAATACTCGTGTTAGCAAAATCCTAACACATCGCTGTGAGGTTCTGAACCCACGGCAAGTGAGATGTATGGTTAAGTTATTAAAATATCTCTACTTCTTGGTACATGACGCTCATATTGATAAAGCTATATGTTCCACGATTGGCATACCAATAATAGGGCTAATAACTTATATCCGGGATTTATTTCCTGATTTGGATACCTTTTTGTTACACATTATAATGTACAAAGTGCGTTAGTTTAGGGAGAGTATCGCTACTATTTACTGTTCTTTAAAATTTGTTTCTTCCATTAAACTTCGTGCTTTAGATATCGTAATATTTTAAAGAACAAGACATTTTGAAGGAATTGGAAAACACAGTAGTGGCAGAATGAGTAAAAGAGAATAGAGTAATAGAAATTGCTTCAAACTTTGGAACAAGGCCAGGAATTGGGGAGGAGGTATTCGATGATTAAATCGACCCCAGTGCTTAGCTGGTACTTTATTTTATCATCCTCGAAAGGATGAAATATAAAGTTGACTTTGGCTATATTTGAACTCAGAGCCTGAAGAAATGCCACGAGACTTTTTTGTCCGACTTACTAAAGGTTCTGCCAGTTCGTCGACATAGACTAGAATAATAATTCTGTAAACTTGGTATGTATTTAGAATGTGCTAACAGGAGTGTTGATTATACAAGGTCACTACTTCTATACTCATTACATTAAAGAAGTATTTTCTCTTGTCAATGGAAGCTATGGAGACTCAGGGAAAAACAAATAACGATTCATACTGTAAGGCTATAATGGTGTGTTATACTGAAAACTTTAACAGAACAAGATAAATATGTAAGAATCGATGATGGCAAAAGTAAATATTCGCAGCTGATTTCTATTTTCCATCTTTGTATTGTTTCATTTCTAAAAACAGTCGGACTAAAACAGCTGTAAACCAGTATTTGGGATGGATCTCTGAAAACCTAATAACTGTTTAGAATGGTTATGATTTTCTCTCGATTCATATGACGTTAAATTTAACGTTAGGCGAGCTGAGAATAAAAAAAGCGGTCCAATAATCTTTGGTTAAATTTTCAATTAGCTGTGTTGTTGCCCTCCAGTTGAACGTTTGTCTAGACAGAGTAATATTATCAAATCAGATTGTGTCACTTCAATATACATTGCGTGAAAAATCTAATATCATCGAAAAGAGCTAAACTAAACAAAAGACAACAATAATGACAAGAAGAGAATGAAGTCCAAAAACATCTAAGGAAAAAGAGATAGAAAAGAAAATAAAGTTTAATTTCCTGTAAAAGGGATATTGCCTAATTGAAAATATATGTTTGCCAAGAAACTATATTTATAAAGTTAAATGTTTTTTATCACGAGTGTGCAGCGGTTGCTAAAGTTTACATCTATCTATTTACATTCAGTTAGAGTTACCTTATTGTTCTTTCATCAGCATCCATAGTATCTGATATATAATTGGTTGAAGTATGATTTTGTCATTACAAAATAGAGTTATCATAAAAGTGATACACTGAAACACACACACATACACGCACACACATGCATACATACATAGTCCATATATATATATATATATATACAAAATTATAATTAAGGGTATCTAAGAGATACCTCCATGCTGGAAATAGCAGCCAAAACGTGACTCTAAAACCACATTAAATGTTCATACAACACCAGGAGAGAAGACAAAGACAAAATAAACTAGCAAAAACATTACTGGTTAATTCCAGATGCCAGATTTCTGGCTTTGCATAAGAAATGCTCTGCCTTCATCAGTGGAATATACTCAGATAGCATATAGATACACACACATTCACACACACACACACACACACACACACACACACACACACACACACACACACACACACACACACACACACACACACACATACACACACACACACACACACATACACATATACAACATACCAATACTTACATGTACAAATGTATACATACATATATATATGCACGTATGCACACGACCAGTTTAAATTGCCCGCCTAAAACTCCTCGTGCGATATGGTCAAAATTACCACCGCTGTCTCGCTTTAATTCTTACTCTTTCGCTGAGTGTATGCAGCATCCTTTTACTTTTGCCAGCCACCAAGCCTTATATCTGCATTTATCTTGCATCTATAAAACTAATTCTTTCTCTATCACTTTTGTACTTGTGTGTGTGTTCGGTATTTGGTGTCCATCGACTATGTAACTTTTATCGTTTCTATCCTCACACCATTGCTTTTCAGTTTTAATGTTCCTCTTTCGACTGCAACTTTTTATGTTAACTATCTTTGTGTCTGACTTTTACTCTCTCTCTCTCTCACTCTCTCTCTCTCTCTCTCTCTCTCTCTCTCTCTCTCTCTCTCTCTCTCTCTCTCTCTCTCTCTCTCTCTCCATCTCTATACGATGTAAATCGTGATTGGTAAAATCTATGAACCAACAAATATTTATATTGGCTATTATTTTATATAGAGAAGGCTCTTCTCAATTCACTGCAATTCAAAATCATGACTAATGCCATCTTGTACAGATATATGTCGCTGCAGTTCACCATTAAATGATAAATTCTAGATTTTACTACTAGTATTACGTAAATGTTTCTTCATGGTTAAATGCAGTTCATGCAGACATATGTGTCTTCAGAGAAACAAGGGAAAGGTAATATTTTGTACGAATAGCAGACAAAAATCATTTCAGGCTACGAATGTCTATTAACATTTTTGACACATGCAGGCAGAATCGTTATCGCACCGAAAAAAATGCTTAATGATATTTCTTTCGGTTTCTTACGTTCTCAGTTCAATTACTACCGAGGTATATTTTGCCTTTTTACTTTTGGGGTCGATAAAATAAGTAACAGTTGACCACGGGTGTCAAGGTAATAAAACTAGCTATCCCCACCACAAATTTCAAGCTTTTTGCCTATAACATAAAAAATTACTACTAAGTCCAGCATTCGAGAGAAAACTTAATTTCAAATTGATTGTTAATATCGATGATGTTTCTTTCACTACAACTTTTAATATTGCGCGTTTGACGCGATTCTTTTCAAGACGTTTAGATATATGGCGTGTATGATTTTCTCCATGGTGCTCTACCAACTGGATTTTTTCCAGTTGCAGAAATAATACTATATTTTGTTATGCTTCTGGCTTTTTAGATCAAATTTAAAACAGTGTATGCATGTGCGATGCAACATGTTTAGCTTAACAATTAATCTTAATAAAACTACTATTACTTAACACGACCTTTTCGGAAACCTTTCTGTGCATCCAAAAATATCGATATGTGATAACACTTTGAAATGAATATAGCTTTGTATCGTATATACATAAATATATATTCTGTTATCCTGGTATTCTGTTATTTGTTTCAGTCATTTGACAGTAGCCATGTTGGAGCACCTCCTTGAAGTAGTTTTAGTCGCAGAAATCGAACTCGGGACTTATTCTTTGTAAGCGTGGTACTTATTCGATCGGTCTCTTATGCTGAACCGTTAGGTTACGCGGACGTAAACACACAAATATCAGTTGTCAAGCGATGGTTGGGACACAAACACACACACACACACACACACACGCACACATATATATGACGGGCTTCTTTCAATTTTCGTCTACCAAACCCACTCACAGGGCTTTGGTCGGCCCGAGG
>NC_068987.1:66769490-66771184 GCF_001194135.2 Octopus bimaculoides | reverse complement strand
TATATATATATATATATATATATTATATACATATATACATACATATACATATATACACATACAAATATGTGGAAGATAAAAGAATTCCGAAATATCAAATTGATTTATGTGTACATACACACATATATGCATAATACACACTCTCACATACACATATATAAATGATATATACATATGACCAGACTACAAAGGCACACCTACATACTTATATATATATATAAGTGCGAGTGTATGTGTGTATGTGAGGGGATTACAAAGTATTGCTACCATTATTTATAAACCGGCTAACAAATGAGATCATTTGATATGGGTTGAGCTACTTAATGTCACATCTCATCTCTACTCAACACACTTCTCGTATCTCCTCCATAGAATTTAGTTACCTCTTCACAACATTGATGAAATACACTAACAGTCTTAATTTTAATTTAATCAAGTGAATTCCTACCTGGCGATGAATTAGCAAAGTCGTTACAGCAGGAGACAGAATAAATTCTGGAATTTGTTCTGACTTTAAGCGATCTAAGTTCAAAATCCGCCGAGATATATTTTCGCTTTCATTCTTCTAGGATCGATTAAAACGTATCAATTTCCGTTGGCCATTCAGCAGAAGTGTAAGAGCATCACAACAGAGGCCTTGTTACCAGAATTCAATACCGGCCATGGCCTACTTGAGTGAGGGACTTATTCTACTTCCAACCGCATCACCTGGATCCTAGGGCGCTTTTAGCAGAGGCCACCCTGTTGCAAGCATTCGAGTCAGATTCTCGGCTCGAGAATCCCTTTCCTCCACGCTCATAGCAGTCACCGAGGCTTGTAACGTGTCAATGGGCACTATCTTCCGTCCTGATTAAAATATAAAATGTGAAAATATAAATAAATTCGGCGGAACGCTCCACGGTGATATGTACTTTAAATGTAATTCTCAGACCGAACATTATACAACAAGAGAGAGGGTTTGAGTTACAGGTAGATCTCCAGGGAGATGGAGAGAAAATATACGAGTTTATCCAATACTGGATGGTATTTTACTACTGGACTCCGACAGGAAATAAAAAAATAAACCCCAAAACAGCGTTGCCTTCGGTGGGACTTGAAACT
Source organism: Octopus bimaculoides (assembly GCF_001194135.2). Taxonomy (NCBI): domain Eukaryota; kingdom Metazoa; phylum Mollusca; class Cephalopoda; order Octopoda; family Octopodidae; genus Octopus; species Octopus bimaculoides. The sequence continues at coordinate 66,770,083 of NC_068987.1, read as the reverse complement.
CAGATATCGCAAAACGAATAACGCATATCATTATACGCAACGCATAAACGATTCCGTCAGTTTCAGGAAGAAACCAATATTCATCTTTTTTATTATATTTCCATATCTTACAACACTTTGGGCCCTACTTGAAGAGTTCAGTTTATCCGAGATTCGGTTGTTAATTCCTCTTCCAGCCTCCCTCTATGGACAGTATCATTGGTCTTACCGACTGCAGTACTTGAATGGTATTTTACTTCTCATCCTAAGAAGGATGAAAAGCAAATTTAACCTCGTCATAATTTAAATCTGAGAGTGCTGATTGCTGGAACGAATGGAATAGATTCGACGCTCTAACGACTTTGCCAGCTTGCTACCTGTCTGGGTTTTAGAGAAAAAGAGTAAACAAAAACGAAATTTAGGAATAAAAGGAAAACCTAAGAAAAAACAAGAATGGAAAGCGTAGCTCGAAGGAGATTGTGAGAATTCTTTGCGGTGCTGCGTAATATCATTTAGTATTTATGAGAAAGAGAACAGTGCAAAAGAAGTCATGAAAGTAGTACATAGAAAATGGGAAAAAATAAAAAAAGTAAATGATATATATATATATATAT
>NC_068987.1:66764300-66769366 GCF_001194135.2 Octopus bimaculoides | reverse complement strand
GTGTGTGTGTGTGTGTGTGTGTGTGTGTGCATCTGTGTATGTTTGTGTGGGTAGGTGTGTGCATCCACAAAATGTTAAAACAGGATAAATGAAGTTGTATGCAGAAAGAGAAGCTGTAAAACATCTAAGATGCTGCAGGCAAAAAAAAGAAAAATGGAATGGATGCACCCCACTCCATGCTACAAATATCCACAAATATGTGTACCACATAATATGTTTCAAACTCTCGCACATCTACAGGAAAACTGATACACGAGATGCCATAGACATAGAAACACAGACTCAAAAATTAATTTTAAAGTGATACATATGACATACATATATATATATGTACAAAGTTTGGAATTTTACCTCTTGAGAATAAGTATCCTACTCATTTTATTTATTTGGTTTACTCTGTGTAATACCGGATGAAAATTTGAGTTAAGACGCATTGTTTGTTTAAATTCTATTTGAAAATTTACGGTAGCGAATTCGTTACAAAACCTCTTCTTTTATCAGTGTCGTTTTTCATTTAGTTTTTTCTTACAACGACCTCTTCGTTTACATTCTATTTGAAAAGTTTACAGTAGCAAATTCGTTACAAAACCTCTTTCTTTTCACTATCGTTTTTTCATTTTATCTTTTTTCCTGCAGCGGCCCTCTCTATCTATACCTTTCGTTTTTCTCTTTCCTTCATATCTTCGTTTCCTGCTCCTCCCCCTCTCTCTTTCATACCTTCCTCTTCTTCTCTCCTCTCTCCTCTCTCCTTCCCTTTCATATCTTCCTTTTCCCGTTTCTCTCTCCCTCCCTTTGTCTCTCTTTACATCTACCTCTCTCCCTCTTTCTTCATATCTTCCTTTTTTCTCTCCATCAATGTCCATCCAGTCGAGAGAAGGGATTTAATCGATGTCATCGATGTTATTATTACTTGACAAGTTCTTTACTTTATTGACCCCGAAATGATGAAGGGATAATGTTGAACTTTGATATACTGCAAGCTATTATTTCGACATTTCAACGAATTTCGCAATCCTCCACCCTAATCCCTACCAATATAGTCACATGCATTTTCCTCCTTCTATACCTCATCATTGTCATCGTCGTCATCGTCGTCGTCATCATCATCAACATCATCATCATCATCATCATCATCATCATCATCATCATCATCATCATCATCATCATCATCATCATCAACACTACCATCAATACCACTCATATGGTTACAGTACTTACCGCTTCCTTTCATGTTCAAGGCAGTTATTTCCTCTCATCCTTGCATTCGTTCTCGTCAATTATTTCTACACACCCCACGAAAGAGTGACTTTCTGCAGATGAAGTTATTCAAGCAAAGCTTGGATTTGTAGTACTTCACATGATACCTAGTGCGTCTCATAGCAAAACGTGTTGACTATGGTCTGCCTATCGATGAGGTTAATAAGATGAGAAAATAAAACCGCAACTACTTCAGCATACATAATTCTATGCCATAGCGCAAAACTGAATTTCACTAAACTTGGTAGAAATAGGAGTTAAATCTCCTCCAAAACAGAGACAATTGCTTTGAAAATGATGGAAGAATATGTTGAATAACATAGTTCTGAATACACAATGCTAGAGAGAAGGACGAGGATGGTAGTGTTTAGGAACAACTTCGATCCTAGGTTTGATCCAATGTAATTCAAACGACTATCAATATTGTCTTAATTGTGAATAAGCACCCAGAGAAATAGATACGTTCTATGGAGCGGATGGTGATAAAAGATGAATTTTGTTGGTAATAATGTGTAAATTTAAACATAAATTAAACAATTTAATTTCTTACAAATTTTACCCACAAATCAATGTGTAAATTAATAACTACATCGTGGCGTTTATTTTTAAGCCATTCCGTTTTTTTAATGTAAATTACTTGTTTAAGTTTAGAAATTAACACAGATGCGTCTAACTGATGGATGCACTGGCACACACAGATGCATGCACGCGTGCACTCACATGCGTATAATGCTATCCTTTCCGAAGAAGTGAGGAAGTAGGATATGAATGCTGGGATTCTTTACATGTCCAAGTATTTTTTCCCGTCATGTATATCCCAGCAGCAGTTCAAGAGCAACATTAACCGCAAAACATAAAATAGGATTGCACCCAAGTGTTAATTATTTCCCTTTCATGTAAAATCGTCAGAAATCAATAAAGCTTGCAATAGAGAATCTCTCTTCTCTAAGGTATTTCATCCTCTTTCATTATAACTTCTTTCACATTCTTCACTAAACACAGGAACATTGCTCGGAGAGTAGCAGAGTAATTTGCAAAGGAAATGTGTAAAAGAAACAAAAGAAAAAGGGTGTGAGGTCGACCGATAAAAAGTAAAGGAAAATTTAACGTGATAATGTCTTCCCCTATTTCAGTTGAACATGGAAAGAAGCGATAGAAAAATATTGCAATCAAATACAGCAGTGAGTAGTGGCAGAATTGAGCAAAATCTTTTTCAGTGTTTAATTATGTTTTTGTTTATGTTTTAAGTTCAGATAATACTGATGTCAACTATTAATTTAATCATTTTGCCATTTAATCGACTAATACTGACGTCCTAAGAGTTCCTTCAAGGAAGAGAAGGAAAGAGACAACAGAACTGAATCTGCAATAGATTTTGCTAATACGCTTGTGCTTTAAGACTAGATAAGGATGTAACTCAAACTAACTGCATGTATTATTAGGTATACAAAACAATGTTGAAAAAATAATACACAAATTTGATAATTAACACAGAAAAAGATTAACAGTAAACCAATTCTCTACAAAATCATAAAAACAATTGTGCTTTGTTTAGAATACATAAAAAAAAGTAGAGGCCTTTTTTTCTTTTCTTCCTCACGTGTAGATTATTAGGCTGTTTTTTTTTGGTCCTTAACCGTCGCATTAATTATGCCTTTTAAAAGTATTATGTTTTTTTGCAATTGAAAGGGTGTATTAAATTATTATAAACCTTATTTCATAAATTTCAAGGTCGTATGATTCTGTGAAAAGCTGTGGTATTGTTAAAACAGGGCAATGGTTTCGTAAATAGATCACAAGATAAAATTTTCTCATCCTTTTCAGTTCTAGTTCAAATCTCTCCAAGATCCAACTTTACCGTTCATCCTATTATGTTTGATACAATAATGCACGACTCAAGTACTGGGACCAACATGGTACACTGTGCCACACTAACCAGAAATGTCTAGCATTAATGTCAAACGTTGGCTGAAGGTCACAATTTTTTAGGAACGGTATTGTAAATATAATGGACTGATACTTTGATCAATTATTAATATGATACATATATACTTTACAATTGAAATATATCATTATCTGTTTGTTCCTAAAATGATAATTGTCAGAAATAGTTGAGCAGAGAACAAATTGTGTAGTGCTATTTAATCGCGATACATCCTACTTCAAAACTTGACAGTATAAATTTTGTGTTTAATTCTTCCAAGATCAATATTAATACTAATGAATCATTAAGGTGGATTATGGCGATTATATCTTTCCTCAAAGTGGGTGTCTCTATGTTTACTAGTATTTAGAAGTATCATTAGAATCTTCTGTGGCCTTGTGTCTCTGTTAGAAGCTATTATTAAAATCTTCCGTTCCTCTTTTTCAATCGGATTAAAGTTGCAAATTTAGAGAATAATATTTGATTTAAAAGGTACTGAAATGAAACTAAATCACCGTATTCTCGAAATAATGAATCTTGGTATTTGCTTTCTTTACGTCTTGTAAATGATACGCCATAATAAGTGAATCGGTAGCTAACATAAAAAAAAATACATATCCATGCTACCGTCATGAGCTTCACTCTTGCAAATCGTGATTTCGCCTTTCGAATTAAAAAAAAAACTACTTTTGAGTTTAATTCAGTTATTTTTATCTATTTCTTCGTAGTCATTCATTCACAATACTTAATATAGTTAATTCCTTAATGAAATAATTGGTCCGAATTTTAGCTGAAGGCCATTAACCTGAGGGGAAGGGGATAATCGTTTACATAAACTCCAAACTTGACTGGTACCTTATTTTATCGATCCTGAGAAGAATACTGCAAAGAAATTGGCCTGATGCTCAATAAATTTTTTATGGCCAGCGTCTTGAGGGGTGGGGCTAATCGATTACAGTGACTTCAGTGCCTGATTGATATTTTACTTTAACGAACTAGAAAGGATGAAAGGCAAAGTTAGCCACGAGGAAATTTGAACTAAGATCGTATAGTACTGGAAGAAATACCTCAAGATATTTCCTCGATCGCTTCATCGATTCGGCTTATCCACTACCCTCATACTTCAAAACATTTTGTCTGACGCACTAACGATTCTGACACTTATTCACCCAATTGATTCTGACATAATCACAGGGACAGAAGTACGAGGGTAGGGGAAAAGTCAATTCAATCGACATCAAGAGTTTTCTGGCACTACTATACATCGGCCACGGAACCATATTCAGAAGAATGTAAAGTCGTCCTCTGTAATTCCAGCTTCGAATATAATGAGACACAACAAAACACGCCAAAGTATTTCATCCGACACTTTGCCAACTCAGTCAATCGACCAGTTTCGACAAAATCAATACAGTAATCTATCGACTTTTGCGGGTGCTACGTTCCAAAACCCCCGTGATAGGTGAAAATGCGCGAACTAGAAACAGTACTGTACTGTATTTTTTAAACTTATTTTTATAATTTGTATATATTTATTTCATCATAAATGCAGAACAACACCTCGGAAGAATCGATGTAAGCTTAAATAATAAACCGCGAAAGGTGCACCGCGATATGACAAGGGCTCACTGTATTTCTGTAACAAATCTACTAAAGTCTTTCCTCACATTAAGGTTACAAACAGATTTCGATTAAAATACATCTTAAGGATTTGCAGAAATTCTCACTGACACAAAAAGAGGAGTGCTACACTGATACGCATTAGTGTGTATGCTTATTTATGTATACACACACATTTACATATACAACTATTATCGTGCATAAGTACACATACGCACACCTATACACACATACCCATATATATATATATATATATATATATTTA
>NC_068987.1:66760303-66764209 GCF_001194135.2 Octopus bimaculoides | reverse complement strand
ATATATATATATATATATATATATGTATATATATATGTATGTATGTATGTATGTACGTATGTATGTATTTATGTATGTATGTCTGCATGTATGTATATATGCATTATAGTTACTAAATAAATTATAAGTATTTTAAAACAGGAAGTTACTTTTCAATCACTCTGCGTATATATACATATATTCGCCATGATAGATCACTAGCCACTACACATTCTTTTTTCTTTCCTTGTTTCTTTCTACGTTCCGTCCTGTGGAAGAGCGTAGGCTCGAAACGTTAAATACTTTTTCACTTCCCGAGCGTTATACTAATACATCTGTTTGTTGTCTACACTACCTGTCTTCGTCTTTTGTTTTTTTGCGAATTCTCTCTCTCTCTCTCTCTTCACACACACACATATATATATATATATACTTACACACATATTATATATATATTTATACACACACACAGATACATCTATAACCATACCTTTATGTATTTTTGTGTATGTGTGAGGGAGAGGGTGAGAGACAGAAAGCGAGAAAGTGAGAGAGTGAGAGATTTCGTACTTCATTTTCAAGTAATGCCTCAAGTATAGTGCAAACATATTGACGAAATTAAAAAATATTTTCGTCTATTTGTTTATTTTTTCATTTATGCATTCGGCATATATTGTTATACTAATCTCATGTTTGTATATTATTCTGATATTTATATACGAAACCTATATTTCTATGTTATACTTGTATTTTAAACTTATATTTGTATGATATTCGTATATTTGTATATAACACTCAAATTTGAATGCTAATCTTATGCTTATATATTAATCTTATATATTTATGTACTAATCCTGTTTATACATACGGATTTGTATTGTACTTGCATATTTCTAGATCAGACAGATTGTCATCAAGACTTATCATTTTTACCAAGATTATTTGCAAATCTGACGTAGAGAATATTTCTATGCGGGAAAGAGTGGCAGAAAATATTCGTCGACTTACAAAGAGAACATTATTTTGGAAATATATCAAGCTATACTAAAAAGTCTTCGATAATTCTAAGTCTGCACAGATGTCATATTTACTTACCTCAAGGAAGAAAAGATGAAAATGTGTGAGGGAATATGTTGTTGCATAATTGTTTAGTTATTTTTCTCTTTATAAGACAGGAATTCGTCTAGTAGCTAGTTTGATTTCAAGTGATATATAAATTCGAAATTATGCAGCCGTCCTTTTTGTAAATATTCCATAATTTAACATAATATATATTTTTATATTGTTTCAAACACATTTGGTGAAGATATATATAACATAACTAATATCGTACACAAAACATAACTGCTAAAAGAGATCACAACTTATTAGTGTTAGATTAAAGGAGAATCTTGCTTCTCACAACATAGAAAAATTTCTCATGTCACCAGCCAACAAAATGAAAAAAAAGCGTTGGCCCGGGAGATGCGCTGAAACAGGTACACTGACTCACGGGACTCGCACTTGTGGACGGCAATCACCGCCCCAATAACAGTGAGCAGAGATATGGTCCGAGTGCCAAGAACGCCAGAGGCTCGGCCTGTTGGAGAGAGGCCGATACACTAACAGTTTAGTTTCATTTTAGTACGTAGTTTTAACTGTGAATATCTATTTGGCAAACATGTAATAAAAGGAGAAATAAGCTATCTTAAATCTCTGAGCGAGATATAAACAATAGGAGTATGGAATCATAACACATAATTGCCAACCAAGAGTGGCATCCTATACTGGAGAGTGCTGCTGGCGTTTATAGCCCCAGGAAGACGTCTCTTCCAGCTAACTATCAACACACATTCTGTGTCCGATTAGTATTTGCGATTAACATACGCTGAGGAAGGATAACCACCCAGAAACTCGAGTGCATGTGTATCACGAAAGGTTAGAGATGGGAGCGATGACCTCCCCTCACAAATACTAATCGGACACAGAATATGTTTCGTTAGCCAGCTGGAAGAAGTGTCTTCCTGGGGCTATAAACGCCAGTAGCACTCTCCCGTATAGGATCCACACTTGGTTGGCAATTAAATGTTACCATGCAATAAAAGGTCACAAACAATACAATATCTCGTTATCTCGCAACAATAACTTCGTCTTTTCGTATGTAATTAAGTCTGTGAAGCTTAGTATTAAAAAAGATATCTGTTATAGTATACGTCTTATTTAATATTGTAGTAAGTAGGAAACTCTCTCTTGATTTCAACAATATACGGCAGAATGTACGATTTTAATATTTGTGAGATGATATTGTTAAGGATTTTATACATTCCGTTAATTCCAGAAATTTGCTACCAGCAAGTTCCAAACTGAGAGTGATAATGCCTTTGATATTATACATTGTTTTTTCAAATTAGTTATTTTTACTCTGGGACTGAAAACGAGTAATTACTTATCCCCAGTGTTTTAGATATGTTAAAATGAGTACAAGGCCGTTGCAAACACACGCAACAGAAGAAGACACACAAACAAGAATAAAATGTTATTAAAACACATTTTTCATTTAAAATGTTATTAAAACCCGAAGGTAGAATCTGTGATTTTTGTCTTGTTTTGAGAAAAAGGAAACAAAATATTCTAGCTCGTTAAACAATAAGTGATACTGTAAGTTATTTTCTTTTCAGCATGCCAAACAGCTGGAAACTGCAAAATGTGTTAGGAAACGCTAGAGTCATAATTTCCTTTAGAAAAATATCTTGCTTTTTGACGTTTTGCAACTCGTACACTGTCTTGTTAAATTCTGTTATATTATCGTTTCATTACTATGGTGTAAAAGCCGAGCAGATAAAGATTTGAACCACAGCCTAGAATTCATAATAGCTTTTAGCAAAGGGCACTTAATATTTTCTGCCCCGTGAATTCAACTTCTGTGAATAGGCGTCATATTTCTTTTACTAAAGAGCACATCTATTCATCAAATATTAATACAAACCCCTGATTTAGAAATGTCAAACTATTATCATTTTGGTAATAATGAGTGTGATAAATATATATGTTTCGTTTTTTTGACCATCTAATTTCCTTTTGGTTACGAACGAATGCCTTGTATGAGAAAGGAAGTAAAAACTAAAATTGAAAGATTGTGCGTTTATGTTTAGGAAATGTAATTTTTAAATAGCTTAGTCAGGAAAGGAAGGAGAGACCTCATGACCCGTTACGACGCTTTCTTGACAAGGGAAGAAATTACATTGGCATGGAGACTTGGCGCGAATGCTTACAGCAGACTTGATTCTGCTAAAACCAATAATTGCCAGGTGATAGTATCAGATGGGTCATATACGCGTGAACCATTTATAAACTGAAGCAGGGCTAAACATATAATAATATAATAATAATATTAGTTGATCAATAATAATTCTGTGTTGTTCTCAGTAATCATGGGAGACAATTCTGTAGATAGTTCCTACTTATTGCAGATCTTAACGGAAGCGTAATATTAGTGTAAGATACCCAAGTGTTAACATACGGATATGATATATTTATAAAGTTTGATATGGAGAAAGATAATTTTTAAACGTGAAAAAATTTTGCGACAGCATCTTCATAATCAAATGATTGTTAAACGAGTCAATGTATATTTAATGTTTGGAATATTAAATAACTAAAGCAAAGCCAACGAGAATAAAAGCGTAATTATCGATTATCACTTTAATTACCGGAAGAGGATCTTCAGTGGGTTGGAATCCCGGTACTACTTTTGGAAGTGTCAGTGAAATGAATGTTTAATTAAATATACAAAGATGAACATTTGTTGATGTAGAGAAAAAGGTTGTTTAAATACCTGTAAAAGGTTATTTACAAAGTTCTTCAAGCGATCAAGCGACCACAACTGAGACGAATTTTATGAAGCTGCGCCAGAAATTTCTGTTTCCCTAGTATCTTCAGTGGAGCCAC
>NC_068987.1:66740303-66755303 GCF_001194135.2 Octopus bimaculoides | reverse complement strand
ATTTTAGTGTTTCGTCTATTCGTTGTATGAAATATATGGATATGAGATGTATTGGGTTGTAGTGATACGTTGGTTTCGTGACATTTGTGATATTATTTGCTGTTAATTGCATAGAACGTCAGCAAATGTCCTGTTATATTATTTTCGTCGTCCCATGGACAGAAAACGGGATTGCCCTCATCAGTTTTGATCTTAAGTAGAACATCATAAGAGATTAATTTCAATTTTATCTTATGACAGAAAAAAAAAGCTTATAATTCTTTATAATCACGACATATTGTGGTTCCCCTAAGTCGCTTTCCTTGCTAAGGTAGTCAGATAATTAATCAGTGATGCAATAAACAACGTATGCTACGTAATCTGTCGAAGGAGTGATAAAAATATGTTTTTAATGTTTATATTTGTCTTCGTGTGTTCGCAATAAAACGTCATAATAAGAGTAAAATCTAATAAAATACCCGTTACTTGATGTTTCAGATAATTGAATATACGCAGATTAAGTCATCTTAATTAATTATTTGAATATATTACCAACAAAAACACCATTATGCAAATGAGACTAACTGATTTAAAGGAGTTGTAATATAGAGGGCATGCTCATGAAGAAGATATATGACACTTAATTAAGTTTCAAAACTCCCTCAACTTCAATATCTCTTTTTTTCATGTTCCCTCAGTTAAAAAACAAAAGACAAAGAAATAATCTGTTTACCTTTATCTTGTCTATTATATGGTTAAATTTAATAAGATTTACTTGAATTTCCATCTCAAATTATGCACCGTTCGCTTTTTAATGATTCATCGATTCATTATTTTGGCACGTTGCCAGCGAAAACACTATTATGCAAATCAGACGAACTAATTGAAGTGATTATAAATGACTATAAAGTGACAAATACAGTAGGCACACGATGTTTGATGAAGTCTCTATACAGGAAACTTCCGTTCGGAAGAGTTGAAAGGAAAATGAAATAAATTTATTTAAAATTGTCCTCGTTTATTCGACTACAAAACCCGAATATACCTGACACTAGTAACTTAATTAGTCATCCCATAAATAATACGGTATTTTCAGTTGCATGAACTAAAAGTCAGAGGTGGGTCGGGATTAACTACCTACATCAATTTGCTATAAAAGCAGGTAGTAATTTTACATTGTCCTTATTCCTAGTGCAGGTTTTAAAGAATGCAGTCGATTTTAACATCTACTTTTCAAAGCTATAATGGAAGCGACAAAGGAGTATATTTGGCATATATGAGTTCAATAAAGGCAACAACGAAACAGAAAATGCGAGGAATATTAATGCAGCATACGGGGATCAGACAATAAGCCTAAGCCAATGTCAACGGTGTTTCCAGAAATGTCGAGCCGGAAACTACATCCTAGAAGACGAGCCTTGTCCTAGAAGATCTGTAGAGCTCGATGAGAACGTCCTGCAAACCCTGGTGAAACAAAATCCCATTGTAACTGTTGAGGATTTAGCAGAGAAGTTTGGATTTGGACATTCAACCAGTCATTCAAATCAGCGCTAGAAGAAAAACGACCATTTTTGGTTTCAAGATGAAAGGTGTTCTTCCATCAGAATAATGCTCGACCACATATAGCGAGGATGACATTCAAATGACCAGAAGAGTTTGAATGGGAAACGATGCCCTACCTACCATATTTGCCGAACTTTACCCCATCTGATTATCATTTATTTCGCAGTCTTCAAAATCATATGGACGGAAAAGAATATGAATTTTGTCGACGAAGTCATAACAGCAATGGAGGAGTATTTTTCGTCACAGACAAGTGAATTTTGGAAGAGGACATGCAATTCTACCAGATAGATGGAAGAGTATTGCAGAAAATGAAGGAGTGTATATTTTAGATTAAAAAAGAACTTTGTTTATCTTAATTTTGAAAAAAGAAAGAGGTATATAAATACCGCATTATTTATGTGATGACCCAATATGTCGCATTTTAAGTATTTGACATATATCTCAGAAAAATGCACTCCATACAAGATATTTAAATTGAATAAAGGAAAAGTCTTACTCGATCGGGCTTCTCCCAGTTTCATGATATTCTGTTTCAAGCAGAATGTGACTCGTCATTCCCTCGAATGACATCAACCAACTGATGTGTGACTGATCACAGACAAGAAGTTCTATACATTTTCCTTTGAACCATTCAGAACACTGTGAGTTAAAAAAGAGAAATTGCTCACAATGAATAATCCGTTCAAAGCAGGTTATTATGGATTCTGAATAGCCTGATGCATTAATATGATATATGAATGCACTCATAGACACATGCATATACATAAATACATACATACATACAAACATACATATATATATATATATATATATATATATATATTGATATATTGATATATATGTGTGTGTGTGTGTATGTGTGTACGTGTGTGAGCGGCTGTGTGTGTGTATATATGTATATATATGCAAGTATTCAAATCTTTATGCATACATGCATACACACACACAGACACACACACACAGAGAGAAATGCAGACACGCATATACATCAAGTGTTTATGTCTATCTATATATGTGCGTGCGCGTGCACGTGTGTAAACCTACATGCATATATATACACGGACACACACTCATACATAGAAATATCCGACTAATTCGTATTTTCATGAATCACTTGCACATATTCAAACAGTTCATAATTTCTGGAAGCTTATGGGTTTTAACTTGGTAGCACATTATACCGATGAATTATTGTTTTCGTCATCATAATTATCATCGTGTTTATCATGCTCATTCTACTCCTACTTCACATAAGACTTCCCATACGCCTTCTCATCCTATTCCTAATCCTCATCCTCATTCTCGTTAATACCACTGCCGACACCGCAAACCACAACAATAGCAATAATATACTCCACAGTAACCATTCATCATAGTTTAAAAGAACTCTGTGGATTTAATTTGATTTATTAACGATGGCAGGAAATTTCGAAAGAACATGCCAACAGAAATGAAAAATGGAGATTGGGATTCCAATCTGAACTTCAACTTCAAAAAGCTTTCATTCTTTTCTTTGTTATTTTCATTACATTATCTCCCTCTATGCGTATATACCTGTCTCTCTTTTTATACACACACACACGTATATATAGAGAGAGAAAGAGGAAGAAAGACACAGAGACAGAAGAAAAACTGGACGTATCCACAAATACATCGACATGCATAAACCAAATGAAACACACATACACGCACACACACTATACATACGTACAGTTATATATATATACATATGTGTGTGTGTGCGTGTGTGTGTGTGGTGTGTTTGTATGTATATATATATATATATATATATGTATTTATGAATATATATATATACATATATATCAGAGAGAGGGAGAGAAAGAGAGAGAAAAGAGAGTAAGAAAATATATGTGTGGGCAATGCGCGCATGTGTATGATTTATGAATGAGTAGATGAAATATATACATATGTGTTTGAATGCGTGTGTATGAATGCGTGTGTATGAATATAGATACACACACATATATGTATACATATATATATATATATATCTATATATATATATATATAAACACAAACACACGCATACAGCTACACACATACACAAACAAACAAATACACATTTGTGTGTAAGTGCCTTTATATGCTTACATAAATTTATGCATAGCATATATATCATGTGTATAGTTACAGATGTATACATTATTATATATTTGTGAGTTTGTGTGGATGTGTGCATGCACGCGCGCGTGTGTGTGTGTGTGTGAGTGTGTGTGTGTGTGTGTGTGTATGTGTATGTGTGTGTGTGTGTTCGAGTGTGCACGCGCGCGTGTGTAAATGTGTATGCGCCTAAGTGTGTATATAAATGAAAGTACTCGATTGATAATAACTGGATGAAATCGATTGTGATTAATTTTCGTTTCTCTGCTGCTGTAGAGATCCAGCTGAGCTATTGTGGTAGGAAATTAAGTTGTCACTCACTAAAACATTTTGATCTAAAGAACTGGTTCAGATATTTCAAATTATCGATTTCCTTTGACTAGACACAGCACCGATTTTTACAAGGGATGTGTAAATTATAAATTGGCGGTTGCATGGTTTAGTGTTTAAGATATTCGTCTTGTAACTACTGCTTCGCAGTTTCTCATTCAATACCACTGAGCGCGAGCAGAGCAGGCAGAATCGTCATCACGCCGGACGAAGTACTTAACGATATTTTGTCTGCCGTTACCTTCTGACTTCAAATTCCGCTGAAGTCGCCTTTGCCTTTCATCCTTTCGGGGTCGATTAAATAAGTACCAGTTACGCACTGGGGTCGATTAAATAAGTACCAGTTACGCACTGGAGTCGATGTAATTGACTTAATCCCTTTGCCTGTCCTTGTTTGTTCCATCTATATGTAACCCACCCCTGTGTGCAATAAAGAAATAAATACTACCAAGCGGTATCGTTGGCAAGTATATATTCCACATATTGGGTTGGCTAAAAGTTTGTGAGTGAAATTTAGTTAACGGAAATGAGAAACATTGTGAAGAACCTATCGCAGAGACTAATCTTGTTCTTGTATGATCCACTTCATCTGTTATCCGGTTTATTACCTCTTTCTGGCTGATGGGTGCTTTTGGTTGAGTGCACTCTTATATCATGGAAAATTGGTGGTATGTACACGGTCTGTTCCTTTATTTCTATCAATCATATATCCTGAAACCTTCCTGGCTGCTGTCTTTCTTAATCTAACAAAACCAATATGAAATATATGTAGTCCATCACAGGCATGATGTGATGCGAACATCTGGGACACATTTCTTCCTAGCTTTACCCGAGCATAGTTAACTTGAGATGAACAAAAGCAATATCAGTAGCAGACAAATAACAACACTAAAAGAAAAAAAGACAGCCACACTTGTAGAAGTAATGGAGAAGCTACAGGTGAAGCCCAGTTGCTGCCCAGGATATTCGATAGATTCATCTGAATACACAACTTAAATTACCGGTTATTTCTTTTAGAATATTTTAAGACCGTCATAATGATATGTACACTTTTTATGAACATGAACTATAGATTATTCCAGCTGTACACAGACACACAGTCACGCACACACACACACACACACACACGCGCGCACCCACATATATATACACTTGTGTGTCTAAAAGATTATATCTCTATAACTATATATATATATATATATATATATATATGTGTGTGTAGAGAGAGAGAGAGAGAGAGAGAGAGAGAGAGAGAGAGATAGAGGGGTTTGGTGTATTACTTAACTATTCTCTTACTGTTCCTAACACTCGTAGTTAAATCAAATTTTTGCTCGATTATAGCCGCTATTTTCGCTTATTTTCTTTAGTAGTCGCCTTCTGAATCTCAGAACTCAGTGTTATACTAAATTTACAAACATACATACATGACCCAACATTTCCGTACTGTATTCCTGAGCATCGATCAGAATATTAAGGCTCAATTTCTTGGATGATGGTGGTTCCACTGAACATGCGCAATAAAAAACAATCGTATATATATTTAGAGCTCAATTTCTGCCAACACTTAGATGAGGTTATATGAAACAGAATTCGCTCAAAAAATGTAGAGCCAGATAAATGCCCTTGTAACCTAGGGCAACAAAAAATTCTGATTCTCACAATCACCACATACAGGCTTTAACAAGAATATATTTTGTACTTTATACAAATACGGACTCCTGTCCAAAATTTGATTCTGTTACTTATTGTTTACAATTTACAATCTATTGTGAACTCTTGCTGAGATACAGCAACTTTTATAAACTTATTGTTTATGAATTCAATTCGTATTTCATTTCTTAGACATCAAATTAAGTCCTGTGAACCATACACATTAATTAATAAATTATCAATCATTTTGCCTTTAATCATATTTCTTCGAACACTGACAGTGTATAATGAGTTTTTGTTATTTCTTAATGCCTTTTCACAAATTTGATCTGTGCATGCATACGATTGTCTTTTATTGCGCATGTTGAGTGGAACCACCATCATCCAAGATATTTATTCTTTCAGTGTGATTATATTAATTTGATATTGTTCTAACATTTGCCTTATCTCTTCTTGGCACTGTTACTTGATTTTCATTATCATATTACAACAATTACACTGCATATGCACGCACACACACACGCACTCACACACACACACGCACGCACGCACGCACGCACGCACGCACGCGCGGCGAGCTGGCAGAAACGTTACACACCAGGCGAAATGCTTAGCGGTATTTCGTCTGCCGCTATGTTCTGAGTTCAAATTCCGCCGAGGTCAACTTTGCCTTTCATCCCTTCGGGGTCGATTAAATAAGTACCAGTTACGCACTGAGGTCGATATAATCGACTTAATCCGTTTGTCTGTCCTTGTTTGTCCCCTCTGTGTGTAGCACCTTGTGGGTAGTAAAGAAATAACACACACACACACACACACACGCACACACACACACACACACACACACACACACACATACACATACACACACACACACAAGCAAACATAAATATGAATATACAATGCGTTCGGGCAAAATGTTACATGTTATGACTGCTTTTTTAATCAGAAGCAACTTGATGTAATGGTAAACAGTCAACGGCGTCGGAGAGACTAAAGACTAAAGTTGAGAAAAAGTTAGCTAACATGGAGGACTAGAAGCCATCCGAATAATAGAACAGAGTTGTCTGTATTATGATTATCCTCGCCCGGTCTTAAAATGCCGACAACATGAATGCTCCACAATGCTCTATGATTACAGTAAAATGACATGGAGAACTGCAACGGAGATTACAAAGCCGTGACAAGCAGGAAGGGACTCTGCAGACGCTCTGATTGCATTCACAGGCATGAGTACATCTGAAAACTACAGGATAAAGTGATGGAAGATATGGGTAAGGGAGGCTAAGCTTTGGCGAGAAAAATGAGTGTTGCAGTTGCCACCACGAAGCCGGTCCTGAATGAGACCCTTCGCTGCTACTCATACAAGATGTGCAAGAGACAAATTCTGACAGCCAAGGCCAAGGAGAACTGCTTTATGAAAGCAAAAAAGTCCCTGAAGATGGGAATGATCTGGTTCTTCTCAAATAAAAACATAACCAAGTTTCCGAAAACTGCGATGGCCTTTGTGTGTTTCTCCAGAAAAATGGTGACGTCATGCTGCCACACATTGTTGAGGCGGGCCTTTGTCGTTATTCGGTTGGCTACGTGAATGCTGGAGATTGTGGTAAATCCCTGGCAGGAAATGATTGTTGCTGGAAAGCCATACATGTGGCGGCAGGATTCGGGTCCTTGCTAAAGATCTGGAAAGCATCAGAAGTGGTCTTCGGTGAATTTCTAAGACATCACCAGCTCCAATTTCTGGCCTCGTAATTCTCCCGATTGTAATATCATGGGTTACTATGAGTGGGACACAGTTGACGGTCAGCGACCACTGTATCTATAGCACCTGTATGATAAATTAAATCAAATACATGAATCCTCCGCGGAAATCTGGACGATGAGAGTATATTGTTTACACTTTTTCGAGATCAGTGAATTTTTGCCACTGGAAAAAGTATATATGTATTTGCATCGGGACCTCTTCGCATCGAAGATCGGTGATTGTCGTACGCTGACGAAGGGTAAATACCCAGAAACTCGAGTCCGTGCGTATCACGTCAGATCGACGATGGGAAGGATGACTTCCCTTTGCAAATACTGACAGGGCACAGGAAGTGTGTCAATAGCCAGCTGGAGGAGATGTACTCCTGGGGCTAAAAACAACAGTAACATTCACCCTTAGGGTCTAGCCACATTTAAGTGGCAAATATATTTCTATTTCACGTTGTCGTGCAGTTACTGTTTATACCTCGTTCAGAGATTCAATATATATATATATATAGTTTTAGGGAAAAGGACCAAGGTTCATGAACTCATCGATGAAAATCCAGTCACATATAGAAAAATTAATAAGTAAAAGCACAATAAATAAGTATAATATCGATGAGTTCATAAACCTTGGTTCTTTTCCCTAAAACTAGATATTTATATTTAATACTGTGAAACTTAATTTAATTTTTATTTTTAATAAATTGAATTTAATTGAGTTTTTACCTGTAGATTTGGATTTTTATCCCTAATATTATTATTATTACATATATATTTATATATATATATATTCTTTTATGCTTTTACTTGTTGGAGTTATTTGAATGCAGCCATGCTGGAGCATCGCCTTTAGACGAGCACATCGACGCCAGAACTTATTCTTTGTAAGACTAGCACTTATTCTATCGTCTCTCTTGCCGAACTGCTATGTTACGGGCACGTAAACACACTAGCATCGGTTGTGAAGCGATGTTGGGGGGTGGATACACACACAAACATGTACACACACATACACATAATCGACGGGTTTCTTTCTGTTTCCCTCTACCAAATCCAACCACGATGCTTTGGCCGGCCAGAGGCTATAGTAGAAGACACTTGCCCAAGGTGCCACGCAGTGGGACTGAACCCGGAACCATGTGGTTGGTAAGCAAGCCACTTACCACACACTCACTCTTATATATATATATATATATGTGTGTGTGTGTGTGTGTATATATATACATACATACACATATGTATATATATATATGTATATATATTGACAACCGATGCTGGTGTGTTTACGTTCCCGTAACTTAACGGTTCGGCAAAAGATACCGATAGAATAAGTACTAGGCTTACAAAATATAAGTCCTGGGGTCGATTTGCTAGACTAAAGGCGGTGCTGCACCATGGCCGCTGTCAAATGACTGAAACAAGTAGAAGAGTAAAAGAGTAGACATACATACACACATACATACATACATACATGTATATAATGAGAGGAGGAGTGTGACAGCCAAAGACATAGGGAATGAAAGAGATATACGTGAAAGAGATATACGAGGAAATGGAAGAGGAGGATTAAACGGAGGAGGAAAGAATGATGAAGACAATAATAACACTTCACTAGATTTCTTTGCAATGCATCCGACCGATGAGACTTCAAATGAACTTTGATCGACAAAAAACGGTACGACACCAGTTTTATAAATCGCATCCCGACTGGCGAAAACTAGTATCAGGACAGATTCAAGATGGCTTATACATATGGGATATATCACGTTTGTACAAGAGATTAAATACGTCAATTTCTTCTAAAATGTAGCTTGGATAAAATATTGATAAATTAAAAATTTTGCAAATTAATACGTCAGTTTTAAATAGTATCAATGTACATAAATAGTAATTGTCTTGCCAAGACGCAGTCAAGTTACATGCATACGCATACAGATTAAAGAATAAACTGTTATCAAGGAATCAAGCAGATCTTGCAATTAGTACTCCCGCAAGATGTTGGCTAAGTCTTCACATAGTTGTTTTAAAATTTGGCAGAGCACCAGCAATTTCAGGGGAGGTGTAAAACGTTTAAACTGTCCACTGCTCAGCAGGTACTTGTATTATCGACTCCGGAAGGATGAACGGCAAAGTCAACCTCGCTGTAATTGCAACTTAGAACGTTAAGACATACGAAATGCTACGAGGTATTTTTCCCGGCGTGCTAACGATTCTGCCAGCTCACCGCCTTCGTTAACAACAATTGTATTAAGATGTAGTTTAACTTGTCCGTGCAACCTAAAACCTAGGATAGACAAGCAGACACTATTTCCACAATGAATAAATTATAACCACGAACTCAGGAGTTATGAGATGTCAAACTAAATTTATTATTTGCATATGATTCATAATCTTCTAGCGTTTTGTAATCTTCTCAGAATTTCAACATTCCAAATTAAAATGTACGAATATAATTTGGCACGTCAAAATCTGTTATTTAAAAAAAAATATTTGTTCTACTCTTGGCACAAAGCCCGAAATTTTGAGGGAGCGGGGTCAGTCAATTAGATCGACCCCAGTACGCAACTGGTACTTAATTTATGAACCCCGAAAGGATGAAAGGCAAAGTTGACCTCGGCGGAATTTGAACTCAGAATGTAGCGACGGGTGAAATACCGCTAAGTATTTCGTCCAGCGTGCTAAATTTTCTGTCAGCTCGACGCCTTGAAAGAATTATAGAATCTTTTTTACTCTAGGCACAAGGGCCGAAATTTTGGGGGAGGGGGTCAGTCGATGAGATCGATACAGTGCACAACTGGTACTTAATTTATCGATCCCTCCCAAGGATGAAAGGCAGAGTCGATCTCGGCGGAATTTGAACTCATATCGTAAAAGAAGACGAACAACCGCCAAGCATTTCCCCCGGCGCGCTAAATTTTCTTATTGCCCACAAAGGGCTAAACACAGAGGGGACAAACATGGACTACATCGACCCCAGTGAGTAACTGGTACTTAATTTATCGACCACGAAAGGATGAAAGGCAATGTCGAACCACGGCGGAATTTGAATTCAGAACGTATCGTCAGACGAAATACCGCTATACATATCGCCCGGCTTGCTATCGTTTCTGCCAGCTCACCGCCTTACGTCTTAAACATATATTTAATTGTAAGTCAATATATCATAAATCAAGGTACTAAAAATCTTTTGAATTTGTTTAATAATAATTTCCTGTTACTGTTATCAAGATAGAGTATTTTTATATATATTAATACCAAGAATGTTTCAAATACGAAATGAACTATGAACGCCTTCCTTTGTGCCGTACACACAAGTGTGATAAATAAACTGGAAATCATAGAAGTTCATTTGTAACTATTAGTAAGGTGAATCGACTGTTCTCTATCTATCTATCTATCTATCTATCTATCTATCTATCTATCTATCTATCTATCTATCTATCTATCTATCTATCTATCTAGCGATCAATTTTGCCAGCTATCTAGATATCTGTATATCTGTGTGTCTGTGTGTGTGTCTGTCTGTCTGTATGTCTGTCTCTCTCCCCCCCCCTCTCTCTCTCTCTCTATCTATAATATAAATTGATCATAGGTGACCGTTGTATTCTTTCTTGTCTCAAGTTTCACAGCCAAACGGATGGGTGGATTCGCGTGAAAAATAGCACACATATACATGTGGTGACGGGTGCATAGATTGGAACTCGCTTTATATTTTTTCCTAGCCCTCATAGTTACTGAGAAAATCGATTACAACACCTTGAATGCGTGCATGTATGTGAGTGTGTGTCACTGAAGCCATTCATACATACATACATACATACATACTTACTTACTCTCTCTCGGTTTTCTCTGTCAATCACTCACATTCACTCACTACAAAAACTGAACAAAAAACTTCAGTTATCTCTCTCTCTCTTTCTTTCATTGTCTCTCTCTCTCTTTCTTTCTTTCCTATTTTCTTTCTTTCTTTCTTTCTTCCTTTCTTTCTTTCTTTCTTTCTTTCTTTCTTTCTTTCTTTCTTTCTTTCTTTCTTTCTTTCTTTCTTTCTTTCTTTCTTTCTTTCCCTCTCCCTCCCTGTCTTTCTCTCTCTCTTTCTTTCTTTCTTTCTCTCTCTCTCTCTCTGAGGTTTCCTGGAAAATTCCGAGGTCCTTCTGGCAAGTTCCGAGGATGAAATATTTCCTGAGAAATTCCGAGGATTGGACTTCCTGGAAAGTTCAAGGGATGCATTTCCTGCAAACTTCCGAGTTTTTCCTAGAATGTCCCCAATTATTAACCCCTTCCTCTGGAAAGTTCTGAGGATGGGATTTCCTCGAAAATTACAAGGTTTTCCGGAAAGTAGCGAGGATGAGACTTCCTGGAACATTCTGAGGTCTTCCTGGAAAGTTCCGTAGATGAACTATCTTCTGGAAAGTTCCAAGGATTGCACTTCATGGAAAGTTCCGAGGTGAAGCATTCATCGGAAAGTTCAGAATATTGCCCTTCCTGGGAAATTCCGAGGTTTTCCAGGAAAGTTCCGAGGATGGGACTACCTGGAAAATTCTGAAATCTTCCTGGAAATTTGCGCGGAAGAACTATTTCCTGGGAAGTTCCGAGTGTTGCACTTCCTGGAAATTTCTAAGGATGAACTACTTACTGGAAGATTCCACGCATGGGACTTCCTGGAAAATTCTGGGGTCTTCCTGGAAAGTTCCGAGGTTGATGCTTCCTGGAAAATTCCGACATAATCCTGGAAAGTTCCTGGCATGGAAAGTTCCGAGGATGACTTACCTACCTCTCTCTATATATCTCTTTCTCTCTCCCCCTTTCTATCTGTATCACACTCTCTCTCTCATTCTCTCATTCTCACTCTCACTCTCTCTATCACAACCTCATTTCATCTCTTCCTCACTCAATCTCTCCCTCTCTGTGTTTCTAATTCTCTGTCTCTCTCTCTGTCAATCTGTCTCTGTCAATCTGTCTCTGTCACTCTCTCTCTCTGTCACTCTCTCTCCGTCACCCTCTCTGTCTCTATCATTCTCTGTCTCTCTCATTCTCTCTCTCATTCTCTGTCTCTCTCTGTCTGACTGTCTGTCTCGCTCTGTCCCTGTCCGTCTGTCTCTCTCTATATCTCTCTTATTCTCTCTCATTCTCTCTCTCATTCTCTCTCTTATTCTCTCTTTCATTCTCTCTCTCTTTCTCACTCTTTCAGTCTCTCTCTCTCTCAGTCTCTCTCTCACTCTCTCTCTCACTCTCTCTCTTTCTCTCTCTGTTTCGCTCTTTGTCATTCTCTGTCTCTCTTTCTCTTTCTCTGTATCTTTCTTTGTCTCTCTATGTCTTAGAAAATTCTATTAAACCTCGGATCCTTCCATGAAATCCTAGGAATTTTCCAAGAAGTACATATCCAATCCTTGGAACTTCACATGGATCCTCGGAATATTACTTGAAATTCTCGGAACATTCAATGAAACCTCGGAACTTTCCATAAAATCCTCGGAACTTTCCAGGAAGTACCTATAACATCCCCGAAGTTCCCATGAAACCGTCGGAACTTCCCATGAAATCCTCGGAACTTTCCATGAGATACTCGGATCTTTGCATGAAATCATCGGAATTTCCCAGGAAGTACCTATCTCATCCTCGGAACTTCCCATGGTATGCTCGGAACTTTCAATGAAATCATCGGAACATTCAATGAAATCCTCGGAACTTTCCATGAAATCCTCGGAACTTTACATGAAACCCTCGAACTTCCCTTGAATTCCTCGGAACTTTCCATGAAATCATAGGATCGTTCCATAAATGCTCGGATCTTTCCACGAAATCCTCGGAACTTTCCAAGAAGTCCTTGGATCTTTCCATGACCTATTCGGAAATTCTTCCTTTCTCCGTCTCTCTCTCTGTCTTTCTCTGTCTCTATCTCTCTCTATTTCTCTCTCGCTCACTGTTGTTGTTTCTCACTGTCTCTCGCTCTCTGTCTCTCTGCCCCTCACTCTCTTCCTTTCTCTCTCTCCCTTTCTCTGTATCCCGTTGTCTCTCTCTCTCCTTTTCTCTCTCTCTCCCTTTCTGTCCCCCTCTCTGTCTCTCTCTAGCTTTCTGTCTCTCTCTATCTCCCTGTGTCTCTCTCTTTCTCTCCGTATCTCTCTATTTCTCTCCCTCACTGTCCGCCTGTCTGTCTCTCCCTCTCTGTCCGCCTGTCTGCCTCTCTCTCTCCGCCTGTCTGTCTCCCTCTGTCCCTGTTTCTGGAAAGTTCTGAGGATGGGATTTCCTGGAAAGTTCCGAGGACTTTCTTAAAAGTACCGTGGATAGGACTTCTTGGAACATCCCGAGGTTTTCCTGGAAAGTTCCGACGATGAACTACCTCCTGGAAATTCCCAAGGATTGCACTTCCTGGAAATATCCGAGGATTGTACTTCCTGAAAATTCCGAAGAATGAACTACTTCCTTGAAGACTCCGAGGATGGGATTTCCTGGAAAATTCTCGGGTTTTCCTCGAAAGGTCCGACGTTGTGGCTTCCTGGAAAGTTCCGCGGATGACCTTCTTCCTCTGGAAAGTTCCGTGGATGGGACTTCTTGAAACATTCCGAGGTCTTCCTGGAGTGTTCCGTGGGTGGACTATTTCCTGGAAAGTTCGAAGTATTGTAATTCTTGGAAAGTTCCGAGTATGAAGTATTCTCTGGAAAGTTCAAAGGATTTCTCTTTCTGGGACGTTCCGAAGATGGGACTTTCTGGAACATTCCGAGGTCTTCCCGGAAAGTTCCGAGTAGGGTCTATTTACTGGAATGTTCCGGAGTCTTGCTGGAAAGTTTCGCGGATGAAGTATTCTGTGGAAATTTCCGATGATTTGGAGAATGTTGGAGTGAAGAGCTACGAAACATTCTCGCCTGCTATTAATGGCGACGGACGCTATGAAAAGTCGTTGAATAAAAGGGAAGATAATCTAATTCTCACAATACAAAGACATAAACCTCCTGCGTTCAAAATGTCTACATGCGTACACACTCACATGTACTCATACATACACACATATCCATACACACACACACATGTATATATATATATATTATATATATATATATTTATACGACACTCATCTTCATATACACATAGATACTTACATGCATCCGCGTAAAATATTACATATATATTTAGACATTTATATATATAAATATACGTACATAGATACAGACATGCATTCACATTCCCGTATATATATAAACATATCCATATCCATATAAATGAAGGGGGCGTGTGCATAAAAGTCGCACATATACATTGGATGCAGTGTTGCACTCATATACATACATACACACTTACACACGCACATACATATACATTTGATATATATACATACATATAAATATACACACAAGTAAAAAGTAAGAGGGAAGAAATAAAAATATACATAAAAAATTAGCAAAGAATAAAAAATTAATGGAAGTTAAAGCACAGAAATTCTTGTGTAGGATTATAATAGAAATATGGATTCTCGCCACGATCTTGGTGGAGGGGAGGCAAAACCGTAACAGGTATTTTGTGACATGTGGACATGATCCCAAAAGTTCAGTTCTCGTATATAAACACACACACACACACACACACACACACACACACACACACACACACACA
>NC_068987.1:66739655-66740237 GCF_001194135.2 Octopus bimaculoides | reverse complement strand
TATATATATATATATATATATATATATATATATATATTCCAAACTAAGCACATAAATGTGAAACAAGTTGGGAAAAGATAGTACTCGAATACTGGTGGTAGACTAATATGCTTTATTATTATTAAAGCTGCAAAAGACATCACAGAAATGTTACAAGAAACTGCTACTCAGAGTTCATGTTTCCGTTCGTCGAGCAGTTTCTTATGATATTTTTATGATGTTTTTCAGCTTTAATAATCATAATGTGTGTGTGTGTAGGCGCACGCGCGATGACCCTCTTTCAGTTTCCACCTACCAAATCAATTCCCTTACAAGGCTTTCATTGGCCCGGCCGTTGTAGAACACGCTTGCCGAATGTGTCACGCAGTAGGACTGAAGCTGAGAGAGAGTGGTTGGGAAGTAAACTTCTTACTACACAACCATACCTACACACTCACACACAGATATATGGTTTTTTAAAAACATAAACCCGGACAGGAAGGCTGGTTTATAGGGTTACTCTAGTTTTCTTTCCATAAAGGGTATCTTTATGGCTAGAAACCCAGGCTAGCCCTATAAACCGGCCTTCACCAGTAATATATA
>NC_068987.1:66737340-66739117 GCF_001194135.2 Octopus bimaculoides | reverse complement strand
TATATATAAATATGTATGCATATATTTGGATATGGATAAGTGTGTATTGCGTATGTGTGTATTCTTACTTGCGTTACCTATTGATAAACGTCGTACTAATGTGAACAGCTCCGGTCTGAAATATAAGAGGGTGTGCTGAAAACTTGCTGGCTCTAGGTAAGGAAAAATACAGAAAGATCAGTTAACCATGATTTTATTCAACATATTCCCCTCTCAAATTGACACACTTATTGTACCGATCCTTCAGCTTTCCTAAGCCCTGTAAAAGAAATCGGAAGGTTGGGTCTCCATCCAAGCTTTTCGCGATACCCTTAAAGCCAAACGTTTTAACATCTCCATGTATATACAGCTATTCGACATCATCGATTAAAACCGTCCCAAAAGAACGTTGATTCATGGCAAGGATCCAATGAACGAAATGAGGCAAAGTAGAGGCACATTAATTCTGGAGTTTATGGATAAGATCAGCGGTGGCGTTGTTTGGATTCCTAAAAAGAAAAAAAATATCCTGCAACGGTCTTGGCGTTTCTAATGAGCCATAAGCTTTCGTTTAGTCATTCTTGTTATTACCGTCATCATGTCATATTCCACCTGCTCGCTATCATCCCGCGATGACAAGGATGATAAGGATGATTGTCATGATGTTGATGATCATGAAAAATGTCGTCGTAGTTGTTGATGATGATATTGAAGGTGAGAAGGAGTTGAAAGAAGAGGGAGACTAATATCATGTGATGATGCTGATTGTGTTGTTGTTCTTGATGATGATGATGACGATGATAATGATGGTGATGACGACGCCGACGACGACGAAGATGATGATGATGATGATGATGTTGATGATGATAATGAGGATGGTGGTGATGATGATGATGATGATGATGATGATGATGATGAAGACAATGATGATGACGACAATGATGATAACGACGGCGAAGTATTGACGACGACGACGACGACGACGACGACGATGATGATGATGATGATGATGATGATAACAAAGACGATGATGATGGCGATGACTATGATGATGATGACGACGGCGACGACGACGACGACGACGACAACATGGTGATGCGAAAACGAATAGCTAAAACAGTTGCAACAAAAACGCAATACTCTCAGCAGCAATCGCAACAGCAGCAGCAGCAGCAGCAGCAACAACAACATCAATATCAACATCGAAAACAACAGCAAAACGAACAACAACAAAAAAATAATAATAACTGAAACAACACCCGCAATAACAACAATAACCACGACAGCAACCACCACCACAGCTACAGAAATAACTACAACAGTACCGACTAAAACGAAATAAGACGTTCAGTGACTAATGGATGAGAAGCGAACAGTTTTTGAAAGCATTCTTTACAAAAATATATTTAAAAAGCCAAAAAATAAAACACAAACACTAAGCCAAAAAAAAAAAAAATAATAATAAAAGCAACTGAAGAAATATTTTATTTTCAGTTTCATTCGAAACAATGAATTTTTGGAAATAGTGCTTTTTTTTGTGTGTTAATCTCTTTCTGTTTTTTGGCACGTGTTCGGGTGTGTTTTGGACTTCTTTCTACTATATTTTTCAATGTTTTTACAATTTCTTTTTCCATTCTTACATTTACTTATACGTCCGTCTGTATCTCTTGTCTCTTCCACATGCTGTATTTCTATTTCACTATTTCTCAGAACATACATATATACACACACATACATACACAAATATACTTATGCGTATTTGTGTATGTGCGTGAATATATATATATATATATATATA
>NC_068987.1:66736293-66737330 GCF_001194135.2 Octopus bimaculoides | reverse complement strand
ATACATAGATTTCTCTATTACGCCTATTTCTTTGAGCAAATCGTGTTTTAAACAAGAAGCATAACTGTGTGGGCTTCAGTGTTCGTGCATGCAAATAATCGTATGAGCGCTTGCAAGTCTGCATTGGCATGCCTGTATATATCAACAGCTCCCTCTTCCTGCCCCTCTCTCTCTCTCTCTCTCTTTCCCTCTCTCTCGTTCTCTGTCTCTTTTTCTATACCTTTATATTTATTTATGAATCTCTCTATCTATCTATCTATCTAAATAAATTCAAAAAGGGATAAAACTCTTTTACAAGAATTTTATCAAGAAGCCAGTGTGCAAAAAAAATTCATAAGGAAAATTTCCATTCCCAAGAATATATTTATTTTGAGAAGTCCAGTGTGGAGCATTATTTTTCTGTAGTAATGCCCATTATATAAATATCTATCTAAATATATATTTCTATATACTTATGTTTACTTTTATGTTATCTATCTACTGATTGTTATTGTATGATACTTTTCAACTTAAGGCACAAGGCCCGGAATTTTGGGGGAGGGGCACAGTCGATTAGATCGACCCCAGTACGCAACTGGTACTTAATTTATCGACCCCGAAAGGATGAAAAGCAAAATCGACCTCGGTGCAATTTGAACTCAGAACGTAAAGACAGACGAAATACCGATAAGTATTTTGCCCGGCGTGCTAACGTTTCTGCCAGTTTGCCGTCTATGTGATTGTTATTGTATGTTGTTGGCACTGTGTCGCTTACGACTTCGAGGATTCCAGTTGATCCGATCAACGGAACAGCCTGCTCGTGAAATTAACGTGCAAGTGGCTGAGCATTCCACAGACACGTGTACCCTTAAAGTAGTTCTCGGGGATATTCAGCGTGACACCGTGTGACAAGGCTGACCCTTTGAATTACAGGTCCAACAGAAACAAGAAGTAAGAGTGAGAGAAAGTTGTGGTGAAAGAGTACAGCAAGGTTCGCCATCATCCCCTGCCGGAGCCTCATGGAGCTTTAGGTGTTTTCGCTCAATAAACACTCACAA
>NC_068987.1:66734140-66735354 GCF_001194135.2 Octopus bimaculoides | reverse complement strand
CACACACACACACACACACACACACACACACACACACACACACACACACACACACACACACACACCTGTATATATGTATGTATGTTTGTATGTATACCTGTATATATCTATACATTGATTACAAATTTTGGTACAATACCAGTAATTTCGGGAGTGGCGCTAAGTCGATTACATCGATACTAGTGCTCATCTGCTACTTATTCTATGAACCCCAAGGTTGAAAGACAAAGTTGACTTCTGCGGAATTTGAGCTCAGAACATAAAGACAGACGAAATACCGCTAAGGGTTTTTCCTGGCGTGCTAGCGAATCTGCCAGCTCTTTATGTATCAATATACCTCGCCCTATTTGTCAGTGTGCGTCATGTGAAAGACCCAGTGTTATAAACAACTGTTAGACTACATTCAGTTTGTTTCACCTATTGTCCGTTGAATCTTACCAAGCTCCTATGAAATGGGTAGGTGGGACATATCCGACGCAAAATATGAGGAATACCTTTTGTTTTCATTGCAAGTTCCAGTAAGAAATAATAAAATTGATCAGTAATGTATTTGATGCAGAAGCTGTTTTAATCCGTATAGTTCCTTTGAAAGGCAAAACAGTAGCTTCTCATATTCTTTTCTGCTATCGGCACAAGGCCTGAAATTTAGTAGGAGAGGGTAGGTCGATGTAAGTGACTCCAGTACACAACTGGAGCTTATTTAATGATCAAAGAAAAGTCGATCTCGGCAGAATTTGAACTCAGAACGTAAAGACGGATGAACTGAGGCTAAGCATTTTGATCGACGTGCTAACGATTCTGCCGGCTCGCCGCCTTACAGTAGTTCCTCATATTGCGAGAATAAAAGGTGTTCTTTACAATATGCTAAAAGGGATGCTGGAGACGTCAACTCTCTCTCTCTGGCACCGTTAAATTTCCATTAAAATCTTTGTTTGTCAGTCAGGCCTTCGTTTACATGGTTTAAACTTCGAGTTATTCCGAGTTATTTACCAAACCGTCAATATAAATATTTCAGCTGCATGTTATGTGTTAAGTGCTTTTCGCTTGAGTTTAAAGATATAATTTTTCTGTTTATCTGCTAGTCTGTCTGTCTGTATGTATGTATGTATGTATGTGCGTGTGTACTTATAGACTAATTTATGTATGAGCATTCATGAGGTGAGAAAGGGATATATATATATATATATATATATATATATATATATATATATATA
>NC_068987.1:66730708-66734130 GCF_001194135.2 Octopus bimaculoides | reverse complement strand
GATAGATAGATAGATAGATAGATAGAGAGAGAGAGAGAGAGAGAGAGAGAGAGAGAGAGAGAGAGAGCATTAGAGGTGGACATGGTGCGATTGGTGCGATAGATAGATACATAGATGGATAGATAGATAGACAGATAGATAGATAGATTGATAATAGATAGATAGATTCATTCATTCATTCATTCATCCATTCATTCATTCATGCATAAATAGGTATGTATGTATGTATGTATGTATGTAGGTAGGTAGGTAGGTCGGTAGATAGGTAGGTAGAGGGATAGACAGACTGCCAGACAGATAGATAGATAGAAAGATAGAAAGTCAGTCAGACAGACAGACAGACAGATAGATAGGTAGATAGATAGATAGATAGATAGATAGATAGATAGATACATGGCATACATACATAATCGGAAATTTTGAAGTGTAATATATGCGTATCTATAAAATTATGTATTACCAAGTAGCTTGAGAGCGCTGCTAGTAAGATACAGCTAAGCATAATGTATTGCATGATCGGGGCATCGGCAATTAAAATGGCAGACCGTTGAAGCTTATTTCGTGAGGACGGTGACTGTAGATACTATGAAGGTTGAAAAACAACATTTGTGAAAATGCAAATGAACTGAAGATTGGTTAACGGCCATTCAGTAATATGTACATATCCGTGTTATATATATGTATGAATGTTTAATGACATGTTTCCATTCCATTTCAATGAAGTACAGAAAAAATAAATAGCCTTCATTTAACAGCTTCAAAGTTAGTGGATGTAGGTGGGTATATTCACTTTGGATGGAGTAAAAACTGTGATGCAGGAAATATATGTGGAGTGTGATGTTTTATGGCCTGGATACTCATATAGAAATTTTGCATAGTGAGATATTGGAGATCCCTTTAACCACTTTGGCGATATCCTGCATTTTCATATTATCTCAGGTGTTTTGCTTTTATCAAACCACTGAGCATACTGAGCGAGAAAAATAGAGTGAAACGTATGTATACTCAGGTCTTTCCAACTCGCAAAAGAATCAGTTGGTCTAGTATCTTTGTCAAGCCAGTAACACCTTGTAGTGCATAAGTGACAGACCTCCAACTAAAGAGCAAATGCTTTTCTATTCTGTAGTGGTTAGGTTCTTCCGCAAACAATTGACAAGGAAATACTGCGACTTCTGCAGTTTGGGGTGTACGTAAGATGTAGTATGGGCGAAACCAACTGCAGATATTTACCTACATCAACGTAACTGTGTCCCTTGTTGAAGTACTGTGTAGTTAAGCATGGTCTCCATTGATTACTAGTAGTTGAAACTTCTTGGAGCCACAGCCGCAAACCTATCTTTGTGGCAGAAGAGGTATAACATTTTATAAAGTGTTTCTCAACAGACTTTCTTTCGAATTCAGAGCCAATAGTGAACATTCGAAGATAGAACCATTCGTGATAGGCATATTGTGGTTGCAAAGTGAAATATGGTGTTCCTACGTCTTCAAAGATCACAAACGGAAGAATCATGGCAGATTTAGGTACCTCGTTTTCTTCTTAAGTTCGTTCTTTGTGTCTGCCTTGATTTATGTTTAGCAATCCCTAGGCCATCGTTAATTTGGTGGTTGAAGTTGTTGTCAAAGAATTATGAGCGCATATATTTCATGCAATGGAGTAATATATTCAAGTGTACTTAAGTACATTCATTCATACGTGCACACACATATGTACATGCAGCTATACTTAAATATGTGTGTATGCATATATACACACATACAGAGCTTCAGTCTGAGTTAAGTACATACATACAGAGCTTTAGTCTGGGTTAAATAAGTACGTATATAAATTCTTCCTACACTGTTTATTTATGTGCAGAAGACTATAGAGATAGTGAGCTTCCTGACCGATTATATCAACGTGTGTTAACTGCTCCTCACAACGACCTACCTGGCTGTCTTAACCATTCGGTGAAATATTAGTAATATACGTCACCTACTATATAAGGCGACCATAGAGAAAAGCCTAATTTGAAAAATTAAAACTTTTATCAGCTTCTCATTAATTAAACGATATCTATTTTATGCAGAACAAAGATTAATCAAATATTAAAAAAGCCGGTAAAAGACCTCTTCGCTCTCTTTTTTCACACATGTGTAGTTTAAAAACAATGTATTTACATTCCTAATGAATTTGCAATGAGGCTTTAGAATATCTGGATTTATTTCAGCTTTTTTTTTTTTTAGTGCTGTACAGAATGTTTGAAATTTTTAATGCTGTACAGGCCAGCATGCGAATACTGTTCCAGCTGCTGTATTCGTACTTAAAAGAAATGTCAACTAGTCTTGTCCTCTGTGTGTGTATAAGCAGTTCATCTCTCTCTGACACACACTCTCCATCCATCCGTCCTCCCGTACTCACTCCCCCCCACACACACACACATACACACACACACACACACACACACACATAATAACACAAATGTATAATTATTTATACTACACCACACACGGAAAACGTTCCCTGCGTTGGATCTTAATCCTACCGTGTACCGTGGACTGCATGCTGGCGTTTACTCTTGTCTGATTTTACGTATACGTTGAGTGTATTTGGTCTATAACTTTGAATGTGTGCGCAACTGGAAGGACAAATCCGTATAAACTTTAGTATGTGAGAATCCGTACACATTGTTGATACAAGCGTATGCTATCATTGATTTTATTTTGTGTCCTCGTTATTAACATACATTGATTTCTATTGGATCCTGAAAATTATATATATACGAGATAAATAATATTTTTGAAACAGAACATGCTTCAGATGAATATGATTCCATATAATTTTGAAGAAAAATATTTGCTAGACTAATATCATCTGCAAAACTTTATATCAACGACTCTACTCAACATATTAAGTAAGTTTATGCAGAGTATACTTAACAAGTTCATACATATACATACATGTATATGTATACGAGATCTAATCAATAAGTAATCGAACTGGTGCTATGAAAACAAAACTACAACACGTACCAATTGGGCATTTAATCTCCTTCAATGTAGTCCCCTTCGGAAGCCACACACCTAATCTAGCACTGTTTCTATTGATGGAAACATTCTTGGAACTCGCTTTCTGGGATAATCAGCAGCTGCCTCGTCGCATTTGACATTTGGAAAGGGGAAAAATTCACAAAGGGTGAGATTTGGGGAATACGGTGGCTGTCAGACCTGGGGAATTCTGTGCCTTGCTAAAAACTGGTGCACAAGCTGTGGTATTTTATCATGGCCGGTATGACAGACTTTAACAGACTTAACAGACATTCAATACTTTATTTCATTGTACCATCCATTTTTATTTTATATTATATATTGTATATTCCATATTCTATATCCCACATTGGTTTTGCAGGAATATAAATAAAACATAAAAAACAGACAATGCTGGA
>NC_068987.1:66722158-66729946 GCF_001194135.2 Octopus bimaculoides | reverse complement strand
CTTCACTTTGTCGTGCAGTTACTGTTAATACCTCATTCAGAGATTCCCAAGTCCTCTGGAGGCTGTAGTTGAAACCAATGGCGATTTAATTGAATAAATTTACTCTTTAGTATTTGAAGATATCTTTATGCAATTTTGGTAAATATCTCTTTTATTCACTGCACCCTGTACACACACACACACACACACACACACACACACACACATACATACATATATTTTATATACGTACATATAAACACATAAACATATATATAATACATATATATGTGACATGTGGCACTCCGTCAGTTACGACGACGAGGGTCCCAGCTTGCTCGTGATATTAACGTGCAAGTGACTGAGCACTCCACAGAAACGAGTACCCTTAATGTATTTCTCGGGGAGATTCAGCGTGACACAGACTGTGACAAGCCTGGCCCTTTGAAATACTGGTACTACTTAATTTTCCAGCTGACTGGTCTGGAGCAACGTGGAATTAAGTGTCTTGCTACGAGACACAATGCAGCACTGGAAATACCCTAACCACTGAGCCACGCACCTTCACTATATATATATATATATATATATGTGTGTGTGTGTGTGTGTGTGTGTGTGTGTGTGTGTAAATGAAAACTGCATTAAATACTACAAAGCGTACACGTAGGACAGACACAGAGGGACCCTAATTCTTCATTAGTTATCGACCAAAAATACTAATACTCATTTTCGTGCCTTTAACAATAAAACTAGGAACTTCGTATATGGGCAGCACCCACAAGATTTGCGTAGAATTAGGGCTCGAGCAAACAAGACAATACAAAGTGGACGTACGAAAGTGGACAAAAGTTATTTGAAACGATAGACGAAGACAATAAATAAAGCCTTTCAACCAAAATCGAATATAATGGGTAACGCCTAGAAGAAATCATCAATAGGTAAAAAAAAAGAGAAATAGTGAGAAAGGAGAAAATGCTAACCGGTACGTTACGTGTCCGGTGGCGAAAAAGCAGAGATGAGAAAACTAGTCACGGGTCATGTGTGGGTGGTAGATAGAAGGGAAAGCGGATGCGATAGAGAGGGAGAGAGAGAGAGAGAGAGAGAGAGAGAGAGAGATAGAGAGAGAGAGATAGAGATAGATAGATAGAGAGAGAGAGAGAGAGAGCACAGAGGAAAAAGGGAGAAAGCTTACATTTAAATGTGAGAAGACGAGAGAGAGGGAAAGAGGAAGTAGGGATACTACAAAAGGAATATTAGGACCAGAGATCCCTTGTTGTCTCTCTCACTGCTGCTCTCTCTCTCTCTCTCTCTCTCATCCTTCTTCCATTCTATCTATTGCTCACACGTGACCCGTGACTAAATTTTCCATCTCTGAGTGTTCACCACCGGACACCTAGCGTGCCGGTTAAGATTTTCTCCTCTTTTACTATTTCTCTTTTTCTTATACCCATTGAGGCTTTCTTGTAGGCGTTACCCATCATTCTTGTGTTTAGCCGAAAGGCTGTATGAATTCTGTCTTTTATCGTTTCAAATTACATTTGTTTACTTTCGTACGTCAACGCTGTATTGTCTTGTTTGCTAATTCTACGCAAATATTGCAGGTGTCGCCAATATAAGAAGTTCTCAGTCTTATCGTTAAAGGCACGAAACTGAGCATTAGTATTTTCGGTCGATATCTGATGAAGAATTGGAGCCCTACTGTGTCTGTCCTACATGTACGTTTCGTAGTATTTAATGCATTTTTCAATTATTGAGTAACTGAACGCCTAGCATTCCCGACTTTTGTTAACAGTAAGTGTATATATACTTAGTAAATTAGTATGCTATTGGTAATAACCGGTTGGAGGTCCCCTGCTAAATGATTACACCTATATTACTTCACGAAGTAAGCTTGTTGGATTTCCCTGAACAATACACAGAGAAGTAGTTGAAGTCATCAGTGCATGCTAATGGAATTTTACTCTGCCACCGCTACTTAGAGCAATGCATTGCTATTTGCCTGTAATTTATTTCATTAGAGGACTAGACCATTTAATAATTAAATCTCGTTGTCACAGCCGAAGCCAAAAACGATGTGCAAAGAGCGTTCACCTGTTGTTTGGTTACACAAAACTGTAGCACGTCCGCCATTTGCAATCGCATTATATTATCTCAACAACAACAACAACAACAATAACAACAACAGCAAAAACTAACGCATATCGAGCAGCAGCAACAAATAAATACTAGACGACTATCTGATTTTATTTACTAGTTCGTATATAACTTTTGAAATAACTGGAGCGATGCATCATCGTGCCCAAGGAACAGATTATCTTAAGCAAAGTTATATAGTTTATGATGCCAAACGAAAATAAAAAAGAAACAAATCAAAACTGAGAGCCATAGCAGTCGATTTATTTTTTCTTCTCTATAACCTGAATATTTTCCAACACTGGTGGAAAAGAAAATGCGCAAATTAAACCGCCCAGACGCCGAGGGAAATAAAAAATAAGTTCAATCATTATTATTCTAAAAAGGAAAATGAAATTGGAATTGAATCCAAAGAATCGTTGTCTTATTTCTTTGGTTTTGACGACGCATATATATTAGTTATCAAACAATGCTCAGAATTTCTAACCAAGAAATACAAGTAATACAAATCTTGTGCATAGAATTTTCAGGAGAGTAAATCTGTTACTAAGGTTCAGCTCTGAATGTAATCAGCTTAAAAAAAATTCTTTTTTTTTCAGCAATTTCATATATCTTTAATATTTGTAACATGTACGGCAATTGTTGCTTTGTCTGTGCGCAAATTCCGTCATATAAATCTATATATCAAGTCTGTATTAAGTCAGTATATTCCTGGTGCCTCTACAGATGAGGTGAATTTTCTTTTTTTTTTTACATTGAAGGAGTATCGCAAGTCCTCGAAGACAGAACAGATCGACGCAGAGATGTTCTTGTTGAAGAATCGTACACTGACAGCTGCAGGAATCACAAAACATTCCAGAAGGATAAAGTTCTGAGGCTTAACGAATTGCAGAAAGTATTTTGATGCAGGGACTGATGTAAATCATGGTTTTCTTTCTCGAGTCATACCGACTCATAAGGGTTGGTTTCCCGGTTTCTATCGCATATAATAAATTCCCCGCCTGGACGTGACGCCGGTCCGCCTCAGGATTGCTCATTTTTGCCAGCTGAGTGGACCAGAGCAACGTGAAATGAAGAGTTTTGATCAAGAACACAACGCATCACCCGATCCCGGAATCGAAACCACAATCTTACAATCATGAATCCAATACCGTAACTACTAAGTCACGCACCTCTACTGGGACTGATGTGGGTGGACGCAATGTGGGCGGAGGAGAGAAAGAGGAATAGCTCTAAGGAGAAATTACCCTAGATCAACTAACTGTGAAGAATGGAGACCACTACCGTAGTATTTGAAAAGGCAGAGTGAGGAAACTGCACATCTGTGAGCATGTTGTCAGAGTGTTTAAATAATTTACTGATGAGATTCCGAAAGGCATTCGTATGAGCATACCTTCTTTTACGTTATCAAAATGTATTGATTTATGGCACAAGTTTACAGGCTTGTAGTGAGATATGTTATAACAACCGCCGCTTGCTTGCTTCTCTGATCATTTATCATCTGCCATATGACTAAACTGTCATCTTTTAATGTTTCACTCTATATACAATTTGCAGTACAAAGGTAACAGATAGCTGTTTGCTCACGCTGTCATCTAGGAACGCTACCACACGATAACACGATACAGCCAAACTTTTTCCAGACGAAATTTACAGTGTTGGCATTACAAAAAGCTCCATGTCTATAAATTCTATTTTGGTACTAACTTCGAATATTGACGTAAGGTTCTGATACCCATTGCTCAGAATACTGTTTGTCTGGTTGTTCATGAATTAAAAAATCCTTTATGCTGCTATATTCTTCAGTTCTATATTTAAGAGATGAGGAATTGTGTACATTATTTACAATTGACGGATATTTGTCCTCATCTTGTTTGTTGTTAACACAACGTTTCGCTTGATATACCCGCTATCCTTCATCAGGCGTCTTGGAGAAATTTCGAACCTGAGTTTTTATTCCTAAGGTAATTTTCGATGTTGTTGTTGTTGATATTCTTCTTCTTATTATTATTCTTTTGCATCTTTTCAGAAAATACAAAAACTAAAAGAAGCAGCACATATGCTAGGACACAACAGCCTCCTAAGCAGACCGAGTGCGGATATGAGTAGCATATGGGAACCGGTATTAAGAAAGGATAGGAGATTTATAAGCCCTAAAATTCACTTTATAATCGCCCACGGGCATATGGCGTAGTGGTTAAGAGAGTGGGCTACTAACCCCAAGATTCCGAGTTCGATTCCAGGCAGTGATCTGAATAATAATAATAATAATAATAACATCGAAAAATACCTTAGGAATGAGAACTCAGGTTCGAAATTTCCTCAATTTCCTGGTGGGTATAACAGGCGAAATGCTATGTTAACAATAAACAAGATGAGGACAAATATCCTTCAATTGTAAATATTGTAAATAACGTGCTTTATTAACTTTATTTACTCAAAAACCTGAAAATCACCAAAATATAACGGATATATTATTGTATTGTAAAATACTCATACAAAGCATCTAAGAAAATTCATCGTTTAAACATGTCATAAGAATTTAGAAACTACGATACGTGAAATGGTTATTTTTTAACGGTTGAACTCGTAGTAGATAAAGCTATAATTGACAGCCTGTAAATATTGGGATTAAAACCATTAGGCTAGACAACATCATTTATAGCTTGAATATTACTTTCTGTCAAGGATACTATAATTAAAGTTAAACTATATTTTGCCTGTGATACATTTTGATCATTTCTGTTCTATGAAAAACCATTCAATGTTTATGCCTCAATAGGCCTCATCAGCAGAGTTGACATAGTTCGATTAGAACCACACATAAGACTTAACTACATGTAAAAAAATGATAGATATTTACGGACGTGGGCAAACTAAAACAGAATTATTTGTGCAAAATGGTCCTCTTGTGTGCTGGTCAAAAATTGTCTTTTTCTAAAATGATAATTAAGTAGCTTGATTAATAAATCCGAGAGATTACTTTCTTTTCACTTTCATTTAAGAGTCAGTTGCAATTGCCACTAAGAGGTTGTTTACGTTCTCTCAAAGGGGAGATTAATTTCAACAAATAAAGAATTTGATATACCGTCCTTGGTCTTTGTTCTCCAAATTTATGCTGCTACGTACTGTTAGTTATTTCTCTTATATATATATATATAAATTGTACTTGTATCTCTCTCTCTCACTCTCTCTCTTACTCTCTTTCTCTTTCAATATGTCTCTGTGTATGTATGTGTAAAGAGAGAGAGAGACACACACAGACAGACAAACAGAGACAGAGACAGACAGACAGAAACAGAGAGACACAGATCGTACGTGCATGTACACTCATATAACCACTCAGATATAATCCTCTTGAAGGGAAGAGTAATTCATTACATATTATATACAACACGATAAGAACAAAATTGCGAAGCATTAATATTGCACAATGCACCTTTTCATAAACTTGTTGCATATATAAGATATAGGTTAAAAGTGTACTAATCATATCTATATCTAGTTCAGCATATATCTATTTTACCATTAGAGTACATATAACATCAAAGAATGCTCTACAAAAATGTTTACTAAAGATAAAGAGAAGCTATAGAATATGAAAATGTGGTGAACTGTTAAGAACTGTCCTTAGTAACATTGAACTTGCTCGCACATATTACTTTTAATTGCACATGAATATACAGAATATACAAACAAATGCATCTACAAGCAGAAGTGCCCATATGTCAAATGTACAAACACATACAACGTCAAACAAACACGCGCAAACACGCATACACATATGTAAATACACACACGCATATATATATATATATATATATATATATATATATATATATTCATGCAGGATTAAATATTCATTGATTTCGTGTTATTAAGAACATTGCTTATCTGTTCACTCTTGTCTCATCTCTTAAGTTCTGTACTATTCTCAACGAATCTTTTAAGAGTATTCTTTCCGGTTGTATATGCGATAATGAAACAACGAACGCACAGCAATTCGGATAATGATATTCGGAGTAAACACTTAGCCTATATCATCTCATGTGTAGTGCAATGTCAATATTTGGGACTGTCGTTTCAGTAATTAAAACAACATGCGTTGAAGATCGTATAGGATAAGATGTTTACTGGACTTGTCTTCATCATTTGCGACCAGCAGAAGCGCATGTAGGTGATAAAGCTTTACACAGGAAGATGGAGGAGGAAGTGCAGGAGGAGGAATAGGAGAAGACGAAAAGGAAATATTAGTAGCAGCGGCAGCAGCAGTGGCAGCAGCAGCAGCAGCAGTAGTATTAGTAGTATTAGTAGTAGTAGTAGTAGTAGTAGTGATGAAAAAGAAGGTGAAGAATATAAAAGAAGAATGTTAAGTAGAATGCGATGTAGAATTGCATAGAGATAAATAGAAATCTATTAATGTATTTCGTTTTATTACAGGCTGGTAGTTTTGAGTACACATGTTCGCTTATGGGCATTTTATTTATGAATTTTCTTTGTGTATTATATATAGACTGACACAATCATTATCTATCTACCTACCTACCTATCTATCTATCTATCTATCTATCTATCTATCTATCTATCTATCTATCTATCTATCTATCCAATTATGTATGTATTTATCTAACTGTCACTCTCTCTTTGTCTCCACATACGCACACATACACACTTACATACACCCACATACATTTGTATATAAATATATGTATATGTATATAGTGTAAATAAAATAATTATAAGCTTAAGCTTATGCGTGTTCAGCGTATATTAGCTATTGATAATAGACTAATACTGGGACATATAGGCCCTCGAAGGAAAAATATGGGTATTAGCACGCGATACGTGTGCTTATTTTCGCGATACGTGTGCTTATTTTCGCGATACGTGTGCTTAGAGATTACACCGACAGTAATCGGTCAGCTCATCAATTGTATTCTGTCAATACATCGCGAAAATATGAAATGTGGGTTCGATTCCCACACGTACTATTACTCATTTTTTTCCGACAAGTACTTTGCCCTAATGTTAGACTAATTTGTATAGTCGATGTACGGTGAACGGCTATAAGGTTAAGATTATAATTATTATTTACATAAATTTACTCATCACCGTTTCTTAGTATAACGTAGAATATGTACATAGGCTGATATGCGTGTACATACGCTTCACAATCTTTGAAGCGTATCACTAGGAAGTGTTGGTCTCGTCTCCATTCTTGCCATGTAACACGCTTCAACAGTTGTGAAGATATTTTCACATGAAACCATTGGTTGTCTTGTTAACCCGACTGTATCGATGCGACCTCACTCTTCCG
This sequence comes from Octopus bimaculoides, assembly GCF_001194135.2. Taxonomy (NCBI): domain Eukaryota; kingdom Metazoa; phylum Mollusca; class Cephalopoda; order Octopoda; family Octopodidae; genus Octopus; species Octopus bimaculoides. Next base: position 66,722,517 of record NC_068987.1, on the reverse strand, counting down.
CGAGCATTTAGACTCCTTCCTCTCTTTTGTTAACTCTTTCCATCCTGCCTTCTGACACCTCTGTCTCTTTTCTTGACATTTCGGTCAGCATTCATCACTCCACTCTCACCACCTCCATCCACTACAGACACACAGACTCACACTCATGCCTCAACTTCTCCTCCTCCCACCCTAAACACACCAAGCTTTCCATCCCCTACTCCCAATTCCTCCGTCTACGCAGGCTCTGCAGTGATGACTATGACTTTAACACTCAATCTCAACTCATGGCTCACCACTTCATCCTACGTGGATATCCCATCACCACTATCCACACCACCCTTGCCAGAGCACTTCCTTGGACCGTGCATCTGCTCTCT
>NC_068987.1:66718302-66721792 GCF_001194135.2 Octopus bimaculoides | reverse complement strand
GCTTCTTCCCTAACCCAACCTCCCAACCTGGCTCGTTCCCCTGCTCTCGCCCACGCTCCCACACTTGCCCTTACCTCTCCAACACCATCCTCCTCATCGGCACCCATCATCGACCCTATCATATCATAGACTCCTTCACCTGCAATTCTACCAATGTCATCTACTGCATCCCCTGCTCTCTCTCTGCCCTCCTCTATACATCACACAAACGGTTGGCTGACTGGTTCACAGAACACCTCCGAGAATCCGACTCGGCAATGACACCTCGGTCTCGCGCCATTTCCGCTCTACTGGTCACTCTTTGCAACACCTCTCTGTGTTCGGGTTGTCCTTGCAGAGGGCCATCCAGACTCCCGTTTTCGACGTGAACAGAGATTAATCTTCTCTCTTCGCTCCTTTGCGCCACATGGGCTCAACTCTCCTCCCCTCTTCATCTAACCCTCCTCCCATCTCCTCTCTCCCTCTCATACGTACTTCCTCCCACCCATCACTCTTCTCTTGTTCCGACTCCTACTTATCTTCACTCCTCCTCTCCTTCTCTCTTCTCTTCACTCCTACCCACATTCTTCCTCCCCTCTCGTTTCATCATCACTCCTCCCTCGTAATCCCGCTCCTACACAATCCAACCCCACCCTCCCTATCCATCCCATCCCACCCAACTCCATCACTTCCACCCACTTCCACATGCTCCACCTCTACCCCACGCTTAGCCTAACCTACATACCTCACCTCTATCCCCACACTCATCCTATCCCACACCCCACCCTTGCTTTCCCCACTTTCACCTCCCCCGCATCCCAACTCATATAGAAAATGTGATGCCGTCGTCGTTGACGTCGTGGTATAAAACTTTTAAGATAGTTGACTTATAGAAGAGATTATAATGTAAAATTTTTGTAATGTAAATATGTAAATGAAAATAAAGTTTATTTGGTAGTCGTAAGATTACTGAATCTTTTGATATTCCGTACGTCAAAATCAGCAACTCAGCTTTGGAATGCATAAGGAAGATATGCACGTACACAGAGGCACACACACACGCGTGCAAACACACACACACACACGCACACACACACACACACATACATATACGCTTTTATATATATGGAAGAAATCCCTGTCTGCCGCTCTCTCTGTTGCATTCTCACCCATCTCCTTAACATTTTTTTTATCTCTGTCTTTGTTTTTCCCTCCTTCACGCTACCCTTCTTCAGTTTTCTAATGAAGGACTCTAATATCCAAATCGTCAAATATCCTTTCTTTTCAAAACGTGAGACTAATTTGTGAAAACTTGTCCTATATTTATATGTGTGTCTACAGTTATATATGCAATCTTATAAATTCCATACTTTCTGCGACAAAAACAGAACCTTTCAGTAATTAACAAATCAGATGTCCTGACCTACACGAGGAAATACTATTTTCCTATTGCTTGAGACATATTCACTTCTAGTATTGATAGAAATTGGCGGCGAGCTAGCAGAGTCGTTAGCACGCCGAGCAAAATGCTTAGAGGTATTTTCTCCGTTTTTACGTTCCTAAGTTCAAATCCCACCGAGGTCGGTGAAATAAGTTTAAGTCGGGCGCCAGGGTTCGAATGTAATAGACTTACCCCGCCTCCGAAATTGATGGCCTCGAGCCAAAATTTGAAAGCATTATTGATATAAATGTTTTCAGCAATGCTAGATATTTCCGACCAAACAACTGAAGATGCATCGAGTGCAGATACAAAAGTTATAGATACATGGCAACATTTTATTTTGTCACGTAGACGATGCTCCCATGTGTCATAATTTTATACTAGCTTAATTCAAAAACAAGGGCAAAGTTATTTATGTATAAATGTTAAAATATCAATTAGAACGACACATGGTTGATATTTTTTGTGTTTAATGGTATTGGCAATGTAGTGATGTAGATTAAGTTAATCATCAGTGATGAAACAAATGTGAGATGATATTCAATATCTCTGTTTGTTTGGTAAACAGAACCCTGTGTGTTTGGTAAACAGAGGTCAAAGTGATGTTCTTAATATATGCAGCAGTAATGTCAATCCCCAAATATTCTTAGGTGAGATCGAAGAAATTTACCTTCAAATATGACAAAGATATTATTTCATTCTGACTCAACAATCAATAAAGGAGAGGATGGACAGCTGTGACCACCTTCTTAATGGTGACTAATACGCCCTTCTCTTTTCTAAAGGCCTGTGATTTAAAAATGGTTTGGTCGCAAGGTATAGCAGGTTGACCGGCCGTAGGGATGAGCTTAAATTTCAGTGGTACGCCTCCGAGGCTGACCTCCAGAGCTGTAACACATGACATTGATATGCAGAGGTACAATTAATAAGGTTAGTATTCAACCTCTAATGTAAGAAAAAGTTTTCTGAGAGTCATTGTCTAGGATTAAAAATTATGTGGAAGAAATTGGAATGTTGTGTGATTGATGTTGAAATAAAACTAAATTAAAACTTAGTACATCACGCTGTAGCATTTCCGTCTATCACAGTAAATCTTTCGACAATGAACACCTTAATATTTAACAGCAACATAGATATCTGGATATCTGGTCATCTGCTACTACCAAGCGCACCGCGTCTGAGAATCAAATGCTTCTCTTATTTTATCTGTTTCTCGAATCAGAAAATCCTTAACAAGCAAAATGCTGAGAGAGAATACAAGAAAAAAAAATTATTTGGACAGGATAAGATGGACATCAACAGCACAGCTGATATCAAAAATGATAACAAGAACAAACAGCCGAAACGATAATGGCAAAAATCAATAGATTGACCAACATTTAATGGTGAGATCGACGACAAAGAAAAGAAATGAGGTATGAAAATAAGTCTTGGATATAAGTCGATATGTATTTTTGCTTTTGTCAGATAATATTGTTCAGCCGATTCAAAGAATTGTTTTAGAAAGAGATGATGTTGGGAAGAAATCGTTCAACGAAAACCACATTCAATGAAGTATTACACATTAGAACGTTTGCGGAGGAACATAGAATAAGTTAGATTTAAAGACATTTCCAATAAAGTACACACACACACACATACACACACACACACAAACACACACACACACAGACACACACACATACACATATATGTATGTATGTATTATGTATGTATGCGTGTGTACGTGTGTGTCGTAAGGAATTATAGAGCAGCAGTTGAAAGTTCTATTCTTTATTTGAAATAGATGGCCACTGGCATATCTATCCACATACGCATGCAGACGCGAACAGATTGAAACACAAATACTATCTACTGGATCACAGATATTCCGAAATACCAACAAAGGGATTTACAGACATGAATAAATACAATACGTTACAATAAAAAAACAGATACCCCAAACATACAGTACATTTTTATAATGTGATGTAAGTTGTATGTGTTCTTGTGTGATTATATATATATATGTGAGCGTGCCTATATTTGCCTATATGTTGTTTATCTGTCTGTCTGTTTATATATTTATAT
>NC_068987.1:66715239-66717859 GCF_001194135.2 Octopus bimaculoides | reverse complement strand
TATATATATATATACATTCAGGTATTCTGGAGTTTCCACATCGTTCCGTTGCTTCTTGAGGCAAACCAATATTGGCCTATTTCATTGTATTTTTTTGGGTTTTTTTTTACCGAACTACAAATATATGTATAAAGTCCTACTGCTGCTGGTGCTACCACCATGACGATATTAGAAAGAAGGAAACGAAATGCGAATACCATACCATTTTGGTTAGAAAAATATGTGAACTTGCAGAAATGATATTAAGGAAGGTTAAACTAGAAAGATACAATAACACACGCTGCAGTGCTAGAAAAGTTGAAAGTCAGAAGACATATTGTTGAGAATTAAGTCATCATAGCTACGAATTGAAACCGGTCGAATATTTTGATAATAATACAAATACTTTCTTGTTTTTATATATGACAAAGTTCTCAAAGCATTTTCTCATCTGTTTTATCTTTTAATATAAGTTTACACGTAGGGGGCAATCTACAGAGTTGTTAGCATGCTGGGCAAAATGTTTAGGGGAATTTCATCCGTCTTTACGATCTGAGTTCAAATTCCGCTGGAGGCTGACTTTGCCTTTTAGCATTTCGGAGTCGATAAAATAAGTACCATTTGAGGACTGGGTTCGATGTAATAGACTTCCCCTTGGTCCCATAATTGCTGACCTTGCACCAAAATATGAGACCAATATCACGCACACAATTTGAATAAGTAGAAGTATGTTAATATTTATATTCCATTTATGTCTGGGATAGAGGCGAAGACAGAATGACTGATTTCTTAAAGAATTACAGAATATAGGGAAGAAACAACGTAGCACATTATTGTTATAGCAAGTGACCACGTAAGCACATTCTAAATTTTTTATTTGGTTTTAAAATGATGGGCTCCAAAGAGAAATCAATCATGTGCTTTACATCATCACTTTAGGTCTTTCACTAATATTAACTTCAAATTTTGGCACAAGGCCAGGGTAAGTCGATTAAGTCGATCTCAGTATTCAACAGGTACACATTTTATCGAAACCGAAATGATGAAACGCGAAGTCGACCTCGGTGGAATTCGAACTCAAAACGTAAAGACGGACAAAATACCACCAAGCATTTTGCTCGACATGCTCACGATTATGTTAGCTTGCCGCCCGAAGGATCCTCACTAATATTTATTTCAAATTTCGGCACAAAGCCAGCAATTTTGGGGAGGTGGTATATCAATTACCTCGATACCAGTGTTCAACTGGTACTTATTTTAACGATCCCGAAAAGATGAAAGGTAAAGTCGACCTCGCCGGTCACTAATATTGATCTTGATAATTCGTCAACCAGGTGTACTCCGTTTGTCCTGCGATCGGTTTGCCAAGAATCCCCTACTTGTCTGTTCTCCCTCTCTTGTGCATGCATACAATCAGCCGGCCCCTTTTTTTGGTCCATTCTTTGATACCCTCAGTCAGCAAACGTCCTTGCTGGCTTCTTACTCTCTTCTACTCGAAACATCTCAACAGGATGGGCAATGACTTGTGGCGCATCGTAGATTCATTTTTTGGCAACTCTGATGACTTAATTCTCGACAACATGCGTCTTCTGACTTCCAGCTTTACTAGTACTGCAGCTTGCGTTATTGTATCTTTCCAGTATTTTCTGCCCAATCTACGAAAGATCCACAACGCAAAAATATGTATCTCCTTTCCATTGCTCCGTACATTGTTCGAATTTCTGCCCCGTAGAGGACGATTACCATAATATAACATTTCACTAGCCGCAATTTAGTTGCTGTGTTAAGTCTTTTGAGATGATAAATGAACGTGATAACACGACGTGCTGTTCTTAATGTCAATATGCAGTTAACGCAGATATAAACTGATTTCGACCGAACTTTTAATTGAACCCGCATTGAGATTTCAAATTAACAGAGGCTTATCTTGAGAACATATTAAGATATTGTATGTATTCTGACTGAAAACTTTACTGCGGCGAGATGAAAGCAATTGAGATTATATTATATAAAAATAATTGCTAGTCTTAAATACAGTAAAGATTGTTACTAGGAAACACTACGATTTTTTGAGGTCAAGATAACTAAGTAATATAAAATTGAGAGAAAAGAAATCAACAACTGTTAATATGAATTCTTTTATGTATCTTATCCTTATAATATATACATACATTCGTTAACTTTTATTTATATCATTAAAGTAAATAGTCTAAAATTGAATCTTTTGAAAAGTAGACATTGTAAATATACTCAGACAGCTCTGTTGAAGTTAATGGTTTTCCTGAGTCTTAGTTTCAACTATGGAAATATTTATGCAGTAGCACTCACACACAAATATTCATTCAGACTTATACAGATAAAAACACACATGCACAAATACTCAGAAACACACGCAAGCTGGCTCGCTTTTATGTTATGTATATTAAATGAGTGACGCCACTTGGAGCAGAGATTTGAAATGTTTTTAATTTAGCGTTATCATCAGTATTATAAGAATGAATATAAAATCAGAGTTTAGTACAAGGAAGCATTTATTAGTGAAATCAAATTATACTTGCTGGTAAATATATATATATATCATTTGCCGTCTAGTATAATTACATTATATATGTACGTACATACATATATAATATTATATATA
>NC_068987.1:66709945-66715183 GCF_001194135.2 Octopus bimaculoides | reverse complement strand
TATATATATATATATATGTATGTATGTATGTAGACATGTGTGCTCAAATTCACATGATATATACAAATACTTACACATGAATATATGTATTCATATATGTATATATGTTGTGTGTATATAGGCATATATATATGTGTGTGTGTATGTGTATGTGTGTATCTGTATAAATATTTACACTCGAACATACAGAATATATACGTATGCCTTTACATGTATATATATGCGTATGCATATATTTATATGTATTTGTATATATATACAGATTTATAATATATATAAGTAATATATATATATATATATACATGTGGTATAAGTAATATATAGGTATACATTGGCAAGCGTGTACACACACAACCATATATATATATATATATATATATATATATATATATATATATATATATATATATATATATATATATACATCATATATATACACACTACATCTAAGATCATCACTTTCTAGAATGTCTCTAGTTTGGCGGAGTTGTAAAGTAGATACAATAAATTCAGTTAAAATAAGTATAATAAAGATTGTAGTCTGGAACAATAACAAGCGAGTTCTTGCCACATCGAAGCTAAAATTTAATAGAAATAAGATTGCTCACGCAGAATTGTGCAAACGCTTGTGTTTAGTGGCTGATGTGTGCTCGTTCGGGTGGTGTGTGCACGTGTATATGTGTATGTGACCCTGTCATGTGCATGAGTATCATGTGTGTTTGTGTGCGAAAGTTGCATATGCTTATGCATGTTGCGTGTGTGTATGTATTGTCTGTGTACAAGCGTTTTGTGCTTTTTGGAATAGGTATATGGATAATGGTGTATGGTATGGGTGGTAGTGTGTATTGAGTGGGAAGGTGTGCGTTGGTGTGTGCGTAATGATGTATGATGTGAGTACTGATTTGCACAGTGTTTTTATAGTGGTGTGCGTGCTAGGTGGGAAGGCGCGTTTGAAGGAAGGAAGGGGCGGGTTAAGGAAGATGTGCAAGGTGGAGGGTTCGGACTGCAGTCGACGGAAGACTCGGAGACTGGTGGTTTGGAGGGGTAAGGTGGAGAGGTCGTAGGTGAGAGGAAAGGGAGGGATGGTTGCTGGGAGAGAGAGCAAAGGCACGGTCAACGGATTGTGCCCGGACAAGGGCAGTGTGAATAATGGTGAGGGGATATCCACGTAGGTTGAAGTTGTGGGTCATGAGTTGAGACTGGGTCTCAAAGTTATGGTCATCATTGTAGAGGCAGCGTAAACGAGTGGGGGATGGAGACCTTCAGGTATGTAGAGTAACTGTTAACATGGAACTACATACACAACAGTACCTACACAAGCGTATATTTGGCAATTGGATCCGGATCCTTGAATGTCATTGGAGCGATTCGTCATCATTGAAAATACTGAACGGCTTCACTTATGTTGTTGTATATACGGAACATAGCTGGGTTCGATGCAGTGGTGAAAGCAGCAGGATTCTCTATGATTATGACCAATGATCATCCACAGCATTAGTAGCGCTAATACTTCCCGAACCAGTACTCGATCCTCATCATTAGTAGTACTAATATTCCATGATCATAACAGCCATCAGTATTATTATTAGTAGTCGTCCAACTGCCATTATCACCTGTATATTAATTGACTCATAAGAATTATCATCAGCGACGTTAATACAACCGTTCAAAATATTATAACCATCTCCTTTTACTCACCACTGACACATACAAGAGACAAGCGAGTCAGCAACAGTAGAAACACCAATACCATTAACGCCTTCACGTCTGCTTCAAGCTCAATATTCAGTAACATTATTAACAGCCCAACTCCATCGTCAGCATCAACATCCCTTGCTACATCAGCACTGCTCTTAATACCACACGCGACTGTTATATTAACAATTATCTAATGTCTAAATCATTATCAAACTTTCATCTTAATCAACTTCCACCAACGATTAACATTATCAAAATAACACTATGGCAAAGATAAATAAAACAAACAATTCCACTTAATTGGTACTATTAACGAGTATGTTTTGCTTCTATTCTCACTCTACTCTCCAGACTAATATCCGGACCGTTATCAGTATATCTAACGATTTGTCCTCTAGTCAACAGCCATCTGCTGTAACAATCCACCCAACGAACGAATCAACCAACCTAACAACCATCTACATCGAAATCCTTCCCTCAGCCACCAACAAACAACAACCAAATTTCTCTCTGTTAATTAATCTATCAAATCCATTCATCTGTTCATTTCATCCATCCATCCATTCAAACATTCACATCTATCCTTCCCTCTGTCCCTCTAAATATCATTCAGCCGTCTCTCTCTCTCTCTCTCTCTCTCTCTCTCTCTCTCTCTCTCTCTCTCTCTCTCTCTCTCTCTATCTATCTATCTATCTATCTATCTATCTCTATCAATCTACTTATCTATCTATCTACCTACTTACTTAGCCACCTACCCACATTTCTACCTAACTCTGTTACTAGCTCCCTGTCTGTCTTCCTGCCCATCTATTACCTGTCTGTCTATCCCTTTATCTAAATAATGAACGATCCATCATTACATGGATCACAGTTGACCTGTGGTTAAACATCAACCACAACCCCTTCAAACAACGACATTCATACATCTACAACTTATATTCCATCATGTTTCTAAACTAGTATCCTATTACTTAATTGTACTTACTTTATTTACAGAACGTATTCATGAAATCCTCTTGAGTATAACAGAAACAATATTAAATGGAAAGTATATTTGCTTTGACAATAGAGATCCATACAACAGCTACATGATAGCAGCTTTCAGCTATCATACGCAGACATTGCTTATGAAACCATTCCGCAGCAGTACAAGTCAATCCACTTGAAATCAACACTGGTTTTCAAAAAGCTAATGGCAACTGCATGAAACATAAATGCCTGACAGATCATCGAAGAGTCCTCCAGGACTAAAGACCAAACAGATCTCAAATAACACCTTCGCATCTTTCAGAGAAAAAAGATGAAGCGTTTGATCTACTATAACACCCGACCAAACACAGTCTTGTGGGTAGATTCGGTAAACGACAGCAGTAAGAAGCCCGTCGTGTGTTTATCATACATGTGTGAGTGCGCGCGCGATGTGTATTCATATACATTAATTAAGATAGCGACAGCGGAGGAGTAGTGGTGAAAGCATTTCAAATTGCTTTTTAAGTATGTTCTTGCCACGGAAAGTATAAATAATCGAAAAGGAACGACCAAATAAAATAACAGTAATAAATAAAACATAAATTACAATCCAAATGCGGTTGGTCATATCTTCAAAATCCATTTGTACTACGAATGAGATATGCCTATCATTAAGATACCTAATCTGTACTAATATTGGTGGAGTTGACAAATAGGGTCACAGACTCATTTCTCATTCTAACGTATTTTTCAATGGTAATTAGGAAAACCTAACTACTTTGAGATTTTGAAAAGGATAACATTTCAGAATGAAATACATATACATAAATATATATATATATATATATATATATATATATATATATATGTATGTAAAAATAAAAATAAAAATTTTAATGGCTGTGCTTTTTTATTTTATCAGATTTTGGAATCTCATCAGGCTTTCCTTGTCTGCATGAATATTTTTGGCAGGTGCTGGATGGCCTAGTGTAATCTGAACGTATATACGCATGCTAACTTTTCCCTCATATTTTTTAAATGCTCTCTCACACACAACACACACTCTTTCTCTCACTTCTTCGTCTTCCTACACATGTGCTCATATGTTTATGACTGGTGTGTGTTACACGCGCGCTCACGCACATACACACTCACACGTATGTGTGTGTGTATATATGTATATGTGTGTGTGCGTGTGTCTGTGTGTGTGTAAGTGTATATGTGTGCGCGTGTGTATGTATACCCATAACAATATACAAAATGCGAGTTGTATTTGGTGACAATTGTAAGTTTATTACTCTTTACAAACCAATTAAAGGGTTTTTATTTCTTTCAGATCCCTGGTGGTAGATAAAATTCTAAAACAAGAAGTTAAAAGACCAGCAACCATTGTTGACATATGTGCAGAATACAGCGATTTACATTCTTCTAACTGTCAACTTTCTAAATGCTGTAACATCATTTGTACACACAAATTGGATAGAAATGGAAGCTTCTGACAGGGATGTTTCGAGGGCAGCAGTGACATCTATTTAATCCAATTGGTTCAAAACATTATAGATGATGATCCTGGAAGATCAATGAGAACCATCGCCAAAGAACTTCAGGTATTGGTGTGGACTATCGGAACTGTAGTGCACGAGGACATTCGATACAAGTTGAAGTTAGAGATGAGAGACCAATTAATGTCAGTAAAGTCGCAGAAAAATCGTTTGATCCGCACCAAGTGGTTACATAAGGTTAAAAATCCTCACTAATATGATAAGCTTCGGTCCTTCTATGAGATATGAGTTAAGATTCAATTGAATTAGGTACAAAGTAGTCCGGTATTGTACACACAGTTCGAAGTTAGGTGAATAAAAAGTAAATAAGTAACAAGGATATCCAAGTATTAGGGCATTACGGCCGTAAGAAAATAATTAACGCTGGGAAAATATCTTCTTTGAATAGAGAAAAGATAGAAGAGAGAGAAAGTAAACGCTCAGTTTTTAGAACGTCGTGGAGGAAATGAAAGATGTTCACGTGAGGTAAAGAAAGATGGACGATAGTCACGTGTGCGGAACGGGAGAGAGAAAAGAAGAAAGAGGGAAGTGAGGGAGACAGACAAATTGAAAACGGTGAAGGGAAGAAAAGGGATATAGAGAATCATGGGGAGAAAACAGTATAAAATAGAGTCGCATCAAAAATGTTAAGATAAATGGATGTGTGGGGTTCAATTAAATAATAATATAAATAATATGTTTATATATATTTATGCATATATGGGTACAGGACATCACTAACTGTGTAAACAACATGAAGTACGAAAACAAACGAGTGAAATACGCAAAGAGCATGAGAATAAAAATGGAAAAGAAGTAACCCTATCAACAATCCTTCATCACTTGTCGGCCGTCTATCTACTCCTCATTTCGAGCATTCAGCGACAATATGCGTCTTCGAAGACAGTCGCTCCTATAAATTCTCAAATAAAACTTTGATGTTATGGAGGGTCAAAGTCGGGAACAAAAACAGGACAGTGGAGACACACAAGGAAACCGTATATATATATATATATATATATATATATAT
>NC_068987.1:66701486-66706924 GCF_001194135.2 Octopus bimaculoides | reverse complement strand
ATATATATATATATATATATATATAAACGGCGTTGCCCCAGCGTGACCGCCGTCATGGGACTGGAACTTGAGAGAGAAGAAATATATAGATATACACACACACGCATTTATATATACGCATATTCCTGTGTGTATAATTGTGTGAGTGTGTAGCCTTGTTTGTGAATGCATGTTTTGCGTGCCAAAACATGTATTCACAAACTAATAGTTGGCCGTGCTGTCGTAGCCAAGTAGCTGAAAGCAGTGTAGCACAATTCAAACATAATACGCACATGAAAAGCCCACTCTTATTTATAGAGAAACAGATATATTTACATATTTACTAAAAGTGGCGCGTTTCTATATTTAATTTTTGTTTTTTACTTTTGGTGTGTCTGTATGTATGTCACTGTGTAAGCGGCACAGTAACATGATACAACTTTGTAAATCAATTTTATATTATTTCTACAAAGGTGGGAAAGAGCAATAACATACTATATGCGAGGTGAAGTCTCATGTAAATAGCTTGATATCTGTCACAGATTTTAAAGCGGTTTACGGTTTAATGTTGAACACACGATGCTATATAGAAGAAATAAATAAACAAAATTCATTGTTGAAGTTTGTTGTGAACTGTTAAGAAAGTAATTCGAAAGCTGATGTTTCAGTTATTCAGCTCACAATTTCCTTTGATCGAATAAACCTATGATCTTAAGCATTTTGCACGTGATGTTTCTGCCTTTTATTGAGATATAAGATATCCTTCATGTTTTTCTTTTAAAAAAATAGAATATGGCTTGTGTTAGATTTGGGTGAGATTTACATTATCGCTTTTACGCCTGAGACCAGATTATTCGATAGTTCCTGGTTTCCTACTACAACGGTACAATTTTGTATGGCTATTAATTCCAGCCGGTCAAGTGACCTGTGTCGAAATGAATGAAGTTGTAAACCATTAAAAAAAAACGAGAAAACTGCAATGAAAATAGGCCTGGAGAATGACTACTCATTGGCTATTTTTGATTATTAACTCTGATTCAGTGCACAAGATGAACATCATTTTTTCTCTCTCTACAATTATCTAAAGCCTTATGATTAACTGATGCACCTGCATATCTTATGTATGCTATGACATGTGATGGTAATATACATTAATCACGAGGTCCGAAGGAAGATCCATGATGAAACGAAATCACGTATTTCAGATAAGTAACAATACATTCTGTAACCTGTTCAACAGAAGGGTTCTTTGAAAATCGGTTCTATTGCAGCCATATGCGACGATCTCCAACTACATCAATATTTCAATGCATATAAAAGTTCCTATACGTTGAAATCCTAAATATATCATCTACTGCTTCTCCCAGTTTCTGATTCGATGATATTATGGCTGTCGTCATATTGTGGAATAAAATCTTCTCTATTTCATCATTCTCTAAATACCAACGGGGAAAATTGGCAATCATATCCTCTCGAACCAATTCATAAAATCAATTTCCTCGTCATCAATCATTAACGTTCTGCATGTTATTAGACTTTTATATTCATATCACCTCACAAAGCTTCACCGTTTGCTGTACTTTGATCGTATCATATCGAACAGAATTCCTCTCCACAGATTTTATCAGTGATGCAGATTTCAAATACTTGAATTTCCTTTTACTTCTTGTACTATCTCTTCTATTTCGAAATTAGTCTTTCAAATGTTTTCTTTTTTTTTTTTTCACGTTTGTGTATCGCTTGATAAGATTTTCTTTTGGGGCAGGAGCGAGGTGCAATAATTAAAGTGTGACGATATTTTTTCAGCTTCTTATCATCGTTAATATACTGCCCTGAAACATTTTCTTCTCCACATTCAAGTAATAGAGAATATGGATCCTGAAAGTATACAATTTCGCAAGATCCCTTCATAGCATGCTCTGCAAAAAACGTATCATTCGCAGCTTGCTTTTAGCTTTAAAATTGCACGAGTTATTTATATTTTTCCCAGATTCGACATCTGTCTTCTATCGACGTTTACATTGATATTTAATGCTGATCGAATATACAATATAGGTGTAATAAATAGGTGCAATAATCTTGATTTATATTACTGCTCCTTTATTCAGTCTAGCTCTTGGATTGATTTAGCTCTACATATGAAGTTCAACTTCATCATCATTTTCGCTTCGGAAGTTGGCCTGAGCAGCATCCACACTGAGAGATAATATATCGATAAGGTATTTGCAAAATCTAGCTTTACGGATTTTGAATGTTAAAAACATAAACTAGTATAATATCTACTGAAATACAAATAACAATGCATTCCGTACTATGACACAGAAAAGACAATATCAACAATATCACCTTAAAGACATATCGGGTTTTCAATGTTTTCCAAAATATTTTCAAGCTTTTATCTTCGCATTTTTATTTATGTATTTAAATTGAATTAACTTATACATGATTTTCGATTTGAGAAAACTTACCTCGTTCGTAAATATTTACAGTTCTAATATTTTATGTTATATATAGATTTTTAAAGAATTTAACCCATATCAGTTCATGGTAGCACTAGTATTACTATACTATACTTTTATTTGTGAAACTAAAAATAATTTGGTTATAATACCTTTCACATTTATGTTGACCTTTCACATTTATGTTGACTGCGTAATATTAATTTGTACTTATTTACCGATAAATATGATTCTTCATTGGTCCTATGGCCAATGAATATTTAACAAACTTGTTTACCTGCGATTTACATAAACCGTTCTGGTACACAAATATTTCTCGAATTGATATAATAAAATCTATCATTAAATTGCAAATATTATCAAAAATATCCTTAGAGCTGAAAACGTAACAGTATCCTGAAAGGTATGCATAGCGTGTTTCTACGTTTTAATATAATTTACATCATTATCAATCTTGCTAATCCGGAAATAAACGTATCTCTCTAGTTGAGATCTATTTTAATAAAACTTTAAAAATAGCGAGACCAATAAGAGCTGAATTTTCATTTCTGTCACAATTTTTAGAATAGAGAATCAATGAGAGAATATAATGTATATTACAAGTCTCCATAACAAAATGATATTTCGCCGGAAACAGAAAACAATTACGTTTATGCCCTGCATCATATAAAATTCTGATATTTACAAAACATACAAAATACAAAAGGCATCCATGAGCCACCACAAATGTTCGTAGTTACTTGGCGTATTTAAGCAATGAGACATTTCTATTTTCAACAATGAGCTCTCACTGAAGCTGTGTTTGTTATTCTGTGAATAATTAATAATTAATTTTATCACTGTAAGAAAAAAGAAAATAAATTAGGTATTTCATGAATAAACTAATGAAAAATGCATCAGAAACCTTCTTGTAATCTTTATTTCGAACATGTCGATTGAATTATGAAGTAAAAGATAAACAAAAACAAATACAAAGACAAACTTTGTTCTTTTTTGCATTAACACAAAAGAGTTTTAGTTGAGAGCGAATAAGCGATGGCATAGGACACGACGCTGTGTTTATTTCATCGAAATGCAAATGAATCTTGGCGTAATTTAAACTAAAAACATTCTGATCTCGTATTAGATACCAAGAAGAATTTAATCTTAGAACTTTTTCTTTTACAGCTTCAATAACAAAATGAATGCGAGGCGGTTTTCTTTTGTTGGTGCTCTGAAAATTGTAATGCACAATGGATTGATAAATTCAAATATAGTAACTGCAAGTTTTCGTTAAATAATATCAAAATAAACTCTCTTACACAAGTACAGTCTGGAAGGGTATAATATGAAGATGATTCCTCTACAGTTAGAAATGGAGTCGTCCACTTTCTTGAAATACATGAGGAACGCCTGTAAAAAGAATTATTATGTTGAAATGGCAATTAAAAACAAAAATAAAATGCCATTGTTCAACAATATTTTGTTTCACTAGCATCGCAGCAACCTTCTATTGCAAAACCCTCTATTGCAAAACACACATATATTTGTTTACATTATTTACATTTGACGGATATTTGTCCACATCTTGTTTGTTGTTACACAGCGTTTCGGCTGATATACCCTCCAGCCTTCATCAGGTGTCTTGGTGAAATTTTGAACCTGGGTTCTCATTTCTCAGGTATTTTTCGGGCATATGGCGTAGCGGTTAAGAGCGCGGGCTACAAACCCCAAGATCCCGAGTTCGATTCCAGGCAGTGACCTGAATAATAATTATAATGATAACATCGAAAATACCTTTGGAATTAGAACCAAGGTTCGAAATTTCTCCAAGACACTTGATGAAAGCTGGAGGGTATATCAGCTGAAACGTCGTGTAACAACAAATAAGAGGAGGACAAATATCTATCAAATGTCAATAATGTACATAATTCCTCATGCCTTAAATATAGAACTGTTTCGGCTGATATACCCTCCAGCCTTTCGTCAGGTGTCTTGGTGAAATTTCGAACCCGGGTTCTCATTTCTTAGATATTTTTCGAGCATATGCCTTAGTGGTTTAAGAGCGCAGGCTAGTAACACTAAGATCCCGAGTATAATAATAATAATACTCTCCTCGTATCTTTCTCCCTATTTCTACTCTGGATCTTGGAGTTTTTATTGGACTACTAACCCCAAGATCACGAGTAGAAATAGGGAGAAAGATACGAAGAGAGTATTAGCATTATTCAGTGACCTAAATAATAAGAACAACAACAACAACAACAATAATAATAATAATGATAATAATAATAATAATAATAATAATAATAATAATAATAATAATAACATCGAAAAATACCTTTGGAATGAGAACAAGGTTCGAAATTTCCTCAAGACACCTCATGAAGGCTGGAGGGTATATCAGCAGAAACATTGTGTAACAACAAATAAGAGGAGGACAAATATCTATCAAATATCAATAATACACTGAATTCCTCATCTTTTAAATATAGAACTGCATAAACTAATGTATTTACGAACAATAGTTTCATTCCCTTTCTTAACAACATCGATTTAGGAGGATTGTGATATCCAAGGTGATTTGTATGCAAGTCGAACAAACAACTGGTGTTTGGTGTTTGGGTGTGTGTGTGCGTGTGTGTGTGTGTGTGTGTGTGTGTGTGTGTGTGTGAGGAGAGAGACACACACACAGAGTCACAGAGACATATATATTTATATACATATATATAATCAAAATAAGCAATAAGGATATGCAAAGTTAATGCAGTACGATCGTTTCATGCGACTGAGGATTGCCCTGCATTTTACATTTGATGTAATGTTAACATTGCTTAAATAAATCGAGTCACATGAAACGATCGTACTGCATTAACTTTCAATATCCTTGTTGCTTATTTTGATTTTAATCACCTTATTTTGGCATTGTATGGATAATACCATACTTAATTCTGGTGCTTAAACTTAAGTACCATATTTATCTTGAATCTAAATTATATATATGTATATATATATATATAT
>NC_068987.1:66700519-66701093 GCF_001194135.2 Octopus bimaculoides | reverse complement strand
ATATATATATTACAGACAGACAAACACCGGGCTCACAATCATTAGGTAGTGAGTTCGATTCCCGGATTGGGCTGTGTGCTGTGTTCTTGAGCAAGAGACTTTATTTCGCGTTGCCCCAGTTCACCCAGTTGTAGAAATGAGTTGGAACGTTATTGGTGCTATGCTCTATCAGGATTTGCTATTTCCCTTGAATAACAGCGGTGACGTGGAGAGTGGTGGCTGATATGCATGGGTGACTGCTGGTTTTCCATAAACAACCTTGCCGGGACTTGTACCTCAGGGGGTGACCCTCTCGGTGCCATCCTACGGTCATTCATGACCGAAGGGGGTCTTTACCCTTTACTCTTTTATGTATATATATATATACAATCAACGCATATGAGCTAGAAATGCTCAGTATAGAAATCACGTAGTAGTGCCAAAATGGTTTGGACTCCGAGGGCTTGCTACAGGCCGTAAAAAGTGGCTATAAGAGAAATCCAATTTAGCTGATATGGAGTTAGTGATGCAGATAAACACAATTAGGCTTGATATATATATATATATATATATATATATATATATATATATATAT
>NC_068987.1:66695408-66699784 GCF_001194135.2 Octopus bimaculoides | reverse complement strand
AGAGACAGCTGATGAAGGGATATTCCAAGTGGCTTTCCGTCTTCCTATGTGTTCGTTCCGTTGTCTGTAGTTTATTGTTCTAACGTCCTGTACCCTGATATGCATGTATATACACATGTAGATGTAAGTATGTACATATATGTGTGTATACATGTATATATATTCTTTGTATTATATATATATATATATATATATACAGAGAGAGAGAGAGAGAGAGAGGGGGGGAGGAGCGAGATAGAGAAAGAGAGAGATACATATAACTAAACGTATTCAGAAGATAAACGCATATGTACAAGCATGTAAATATATTTACATGGAGCATAAAAAGTAGAGAATACTAAGTGGAGAATGCATATTTTTTTAACTCGACACCGATTTCTGGAGGCTCGGGCTTTCATATCAATGGTAATGTTCATAATGCAAAAAGTCAGAGATATGTAACCAGAAAATGGTCGCATAGAGATATAGCCATAAGGCTAGTAGAAAAATCAGTAATACTTGGAGTGAATAGAAATGGAAGAGACGATCCAAAGGGACGGGAAGAGTGTAAATTAATGTCCGTATGGGGGAAAAAGAGACGCCAATGGTGGTCGGGTGTGTCGCTAAGCAGAATTTAAGCCAATAGAAAAGGACAAAAATAGAGAAGCAATGAAATAAAAGGATGGGTTGGGAGTAACGGAGAAAGAGCGCTTGTGAAATAGGGACAGAGATACGAGGAAAGTAGAAAGAAGAAGAACTTAGATCAATTAGGGAAGGTAGTTGGTCATAGAGAATGACAGGAAGAGGCAAGGAAAGAATTCAAGGAATAAGGATGGAGTAACAAAGAGGAATAATTGAGATAGAAAGAAAGTTTCAAGAAGGGGAAGAGAGAGAGAACGAGAGAGAGAGAGAGAAGGGAGGGGGAGAAAGAGAGAGAGAAAGGGAGAGGGAGAAAGAGAGAGAGAAAGAATATGCAGTCAGCATAACGAAGTGACAACTCTGGGCTTAATCATAAATAGGGAAGTTTATAGAGACCTTGCGTAATGGACAGAAGTGGAATAAAATTTGTGCCTGCAGGAATAGATTATATCAAAGAACTTATTGAGAAACGGGGAGTTATGATGGCGATGGATAGTGAGGCCTCACTTGAAAACACTTTACATGAACAGTGGTTAGTACTGTATGGGAAATCCTCTCAGATAATGACCAGGTTAAGTTACAGGGAGTATTTCGGGACGTGAGACTGTGTATATATGTAGCTAGGGAGATAGAGAGTCAAGAGGCTCGGTTTGAAAATGAAATGAGACATCAGCAGCAGCACTTGAAATCGACAGTGACCCAATATAGACCCTATCTTGATGAGAACGTAGTGTTTATATACTGCAGCATAGCTTAAACAAAAATCCATCGAACTGACAATGATGAGAAGCCCGAAAATAGATTTTCATAGAAGCCGTGAATTTAGAAGAAAACTCATATGATCTGTAATCCTAAGAGAAAAACCGGGGGTGTTGAGGGGCCCCAGCAACAAGTGAAGGTAACTTATCGAGAAGGTGTGACTTTGGACTAGAATTGAAATATTATAGTTATATATTAAAAAAAGTGTATAGAACAGTGAGGATTACATGAGCGCAAACATCATCTTTCAAAGCATAATTTGAATATAAAATGTATTATGGACAGCTGAAATAGATTATATGCATTAAATATGAGTTTTATTAATCTCAGATTACATGTGGTGCTAAGTATTGTAGAAGGTGGTAAATGCGATTCACAAAACATTGCGCAGAAATGAAATTGGCGCTATGTTTAACATAACTTCATTATTTGAAATTTTTGCTTAAGGCAAACTTTTCAACTATAGCAACAAAATATTAATCTTTATTCTCTTATGCGAAGGAAAAGTTTCAATGAGTCATCTACTATTGTATATAAATATAAAGGGAACAAATGAATAACTTTAGGCGAATACATGTATGAAACTATTTTTACCCTTTGCCATCTATGTCAGATTTAAAGCTGTTAACAATAAAGTGGTAGAATATCTGTCCTGATATTTTATCATATGATTCACGTGTGGTAATCCGCTAGTATAACATTCAATTATCTGCCTAATGTCTGTTGAAAAGAAAAGCATCTCGCTATATGTGTTTATTTTATTAAAGCGAACAAAATATCTTAAAACTAATTCTGAAAATATTCTTAGGCACCGTGGGTCAACGGGTGACTTAAATTTATAGATTTACGTTTCGTTTTTCATGAATGACACTCTAATATGTAGATAAATTTCTTGTACATAGAAGATAATCCTTTCTATTAAAGGCACAAAGCCTGGAATTTTGGGGTATGGAATAATCGACTACATCGAGACCACTGCTCCGTTTGTACTGATTTTATCGACCCCACCCCAAACATAAAGCGGAATTTGACTCAGAACGCAAAGACGGACAAAATGCTGTTAAACATTTCGTCCGGCGTGCTTCCGATTCTGCCAGATCGCCGCCTTAGAGGAAATAATATTACTATCATATACGCAACCTGTAACTCATGAGTTAACTCGGACATATATTACATTATTCGTATTACGATACATTTCCAGTTGGTGAGCTGGCAGACTCGTTAGGCACGTCGGGCAAAAGGTTTAGCGGTATTTCGTCCATGTTTATGTCCTGAGTTTAGGTTCCTTCGAGGTCGACCTCGGTTTAAAAATCGACGAAATAAACACTAGTTGAGCACTGGTGTCGATGTATTCAACTAGCCCCTGCTCCTAAAGTTCCAATCCTTGTACTTATAATAGAAATGATTATTACTTCTTTACAAATAATGATAATAAAAAAAATATTCCTTAATGTATATCTCTCACCGAATACAAATCTCAGCGTAACTGGTTTTGGTATACCAGTTTGCAAAAACTAACAAAATGATTTAGATTAGAATTAGAGTAGCTTATAACGAACATTTTTAATCTTCCTAATATGCCATTGTCACCTGTGGTATATTATTTCTTTCATATTATTTCCCAACGAAAACATTTTATTTAGTGATATATTTCTTGCAATTTTGGAGGTTCGGGTCAGATAGTACGTTTAACTACGGAGTCCTGTTGTATGTTAGAGGAGTACAAAATGCTAAGCCTATTTTTCAACGTAGATACGAACATTGCACATTCTTCATCTAATGAAGCAGAGTGCATATCTAGTTTTCCTTACATTATTTTCACATCCATCTGCTAAGAAGGTCTTACAAAACGGCACAATTGCATCCTGGGTGTTCTAACAGATCTTCTATAATCTTCGTTTTCAAATGTTCTCAAGTGATGTAATAATTACGTCTCTGATGTCCCAGACTACTGGCATTCCGGTTGAGTATTTTGATACAACTGATTACGACACTTTACTGTATTCGTCCGGAAAAGAAAACAACGATCTTTTTTTTTTATTTCTATCAAATGGAAACCTTTCCTCATTGCTATTCTGCCTTTATTACAGTCTATTTGATAAACACTGGAAAGATAAATTAGTTTGAATCCAGCTTTAAGCTCATATCAAATTGTTATGAAATAAAAAAGAGAAAACTACTCTGCACTACCATCTTGTAACCCCATAATTCCAATAACGCTGCAGCAAAGACAGTTATATACACGTCAACGAAGTTGCCGCTTAAGCCATCAATAGTAATACGTTTATTGGAAGATGGGGAAATGTTTTCTAACTATAATGAATGATTGCTAACTGGAATTGGAATTTCTTATCAAACATTTGGCTTAAAGAATCATTCCGCTGATATAAACCATGACGTATGAGAAAAATAAACAATATAATACTATATATAATCGGAAAAGATATAAATGTTAAAAAATATACAAAAATAACGGCAATTGCAGTTGCTGTTACTGTTGTTGTTGTTGTTGTTGTTGTTGTTGTTGTTGTTGTTGTTGTTGTTGTTGCTGTTGCTGCAGTTGTTGTTCTTCTTTCTGCTGCCATTGTTTCCACTTTATCTCTTCATTCTTAAGAAATAAAGGATTATATTAAGAGTATGGAAATCGATTTAATTTTTGTCAGAGAGACTTTTAAGCTTCTTAAATCAATATTGATCTTTAGTTTAAGGATATAGGTCACCTTGGAATAATCGAAACCTTTGTCTACTGTGTAAAATGTGAATACAGTAAATAATTATTTGTCGTCTTACTTTAAATGTGTGAATGCGAATCATTTTAGAGCTAGACAAATTGAAAAAGAAGTTGATTCTGTATTGTAAAGGTAGCGTCATCGTTTTATACACACACACACACACATACACACACACACACACACACATATATATATATATGTATATATATATAGAGAGAGAGAGATATATATATATGTATATATATATATATATATATATATATATAT
>NC_068987.1:66694176-66695176 GCF_001194135.2 Octopus bimaculoides | reverse complement strand
GATAGATAGATAGATAGATAGATAGATAGATAGATAGATAGATAGAGAGATAGATAGATAGATAGATAGATATGTATATATCTATATACAGGGTTTTCGGGCTAAATTTCAGTTTCCGTAGAAAGAAATAAAACAGAATGCGCACTCAAAGAAAATTAATGTATCCTGAAAATTCAAAAAAATATTTAAAAAGTATATCCCATGTATGTCATGGCTGAAAAATAACCGTTCAATCAAACTAGTCGTTCTGAGCTTCTATAGCATCAAGACGGCTCTGAATACTTGCACATGCGTTTCTCACTGTGTTCTTGAGAACACCTCCTTGACATTGACCACCAGCTCGGGTTTGGAGTTGCAGGCCGACAAGCTGGTGTTTTACTCAAACGTATGTGGGAAAACATCGTAATTCATGAGATTACACTCGGGATAATTAGGAGGCATGAAATTGGGGCGGGAGACGTCATAGAAACTCTCCGATAAGTGCTTCCTTGTCATATGTTTCCAGAGGTATGGCAAGGAATCAAATCCTGCTACCTTCACAATAGCAACTCTTTCCAGCCAAGGACTGACATAAATCTCCAGCAGCTTCACATAGCCGTCTGAATAAAGTCTAAGGACATGTTCAAAGATGTGGCGCGGAATTCCAGCGTGAAGATGCAGTCAGAACGTTTGCTGAGTTCCTTACTGCTACCCACAGCTCTCCATGTCACGTCTTACAAACTTTATACAGTTCACAGAGCGTCGGCATTTAGAAGTCTGGTATAAAATCATTGTGATACAAATAACTCTTTTCCAATATCCTGATGGCTTCCAGTCCTCCATAACAGCTAACTTTTCTCAATTACGCCTTTAATTGTCATGTTCTCCAACGCCGTTCACAGTTCACCAATAAGGAGACATAACCAATCGTCAAATTTAACTCAAACACACTGCACACGCACACACACACACACACACACACACACACACACACACACACACACACACACACACACACACA
>NC_068987.1:66693075-66694166 GCF_001194135.2 Octopus bimaculoides | reverse complement strand
CACACACACACACACACACACACACATACGACCTAGGAAAAACTAGGAAATACCACTTAATACTTTAAAAAAAGATTTCCTCTTCTTAAACAACTTATCTCCAAAATTCCTTTGTGTTAGAACCGTTCAGTTTTAATTAAATTTATATATTCAGAAACATATTTCTGTTAGAATAACTTTGTAACACATATCTGACTGTGTCATATTGTGCTACACTAAAATGTCCTCCTATATACTGACAACGATGAAGCAAGTGGTTATTTTCCTTTATAGAATCAACGGACAGTGTTTTTCAAAAGTAATCTTTAGAAATGGTTAAGACACACGTAATGTAGATTATAAAATTTATAATCTTCAATAATTAAAGGGCAAATAGATCAACAATAAGTGAATCAGTAGGACTTGTCAAAAATTTCAACACCGTCAGTCGTAATTTATTTAGTTCATTTCGTTTATTCAATTTAGCAGTAACGAGACACGGTACCGTGTGATAAATGCAGTTATAAGCAGAAACAAGACTCTATAAGTAATAAGTTATGTTGTTACTAGCAGTCAATACTGAATGAGTTGTACCAGCTTATTTTACACTTATGTACAATATTCGAAAAAGAGGGTGTTCGAATGACAATGATTAATGTGTGTATAAAATAATGGAAAGCATTCATTTATACTATATTTTCATTATAAACCGTTGAGTTAAATATTAAATTTCTGCTACTAATCTCTTCTAGTCTTTCTTTCATTTCTGAAATTTTCTTCAACTACGAAATGAAAAATGTTAATATTTCAGAATTCATGATAATCCATTTTTTCTTTATGGTACAAGTTGGTGCATGTTTCAATAATGTGTATGGAGCTCGTACTTTATTAAGTAGATAAGATTATGGACATCCATCAAGAAGTTGGTTACTCGTTTCTTTTAATCTGTATGGCATTGACTTGGCAGTAAACTTCCGAGAGTGCGATAATTCCAGATGTAAATCGAAATAAATCACCGTACATCTCTGTCTCAAATGCGCAATAACATTGAGGAATCTTTCACTGCTGCTGCTGCTGTTCTTGTTGTCTTTGTCTTCATCGTCGTCCCTGTT
>NC_068987.1:66690087-66693065 GCF_001194135.2 Octopus bimaculoides | reverse complement strand
ACAGTTCTGTTATATGACATGTCAGAAGTCGACAGAGCAACTCGGTACATCAAAGAGATTTTCTAGATATTACACGCCCTTGTTTATCTGAAGCCAATACTTCCCGTTCTGAAATGTAGGGATGAATTGTAAAGAGTGATATGTGATAAGTCTAACATGTTCTTACCACTGATCCGCATATTTCTATAGACCAATAGATCTAGGTTTAGCTAGCAGCATATGCACGCAAGATGGGCCTGGTCAATGTCTAAGATCTTGATATTATATCATATTCATACATTCACCTCCACCATCAACTCTATACAATATGCTTAGCTGATATGTTTTACTACAAACATTTTCTAGCGGACTTTTCGTTGGAAAATATTTAAATATGAATAAATGGCCTGCAAATATGGAATCTCAAATACTCAATACTTTATTCAAAGAAAACAACATCTCTAACACAGACCTGTCTTACTTGTTGATCTGTATGAACCGCAAGACTAACCATCACATAATTTTCTGTGTACAAAACATAGAATGAGTTTCAGTTACCTTCTAAGTGATCTGAGTAAGAAACCTATTCTATTAATCACAGTGTCTCTAATGATAACGGCACTGACATGTTTTTTACAGTCCACCCTAAATAAACCCCTGCCAAGTTGGCTTATGATTAGAGGCCTTATATCCATGGTTATTCTGTCTGCTTTCAAATCACAGTGCACTTGCAACTATGTTATCAAGTATACCATTTTCTATTCAGTATAATTAGAGGGGTATTTGCAGGCTTTTTCTAGCAGATTCAGTGACTGCCATTAATAGACACCATGTATTATAAACTCAATACCATGCAATGGCATATATTTCATGTAGGTGGATTTATCCAGGAAATGTCCAAAGATATAAATTTTTCACTATTTAGTTTGTAGTTCGGCCTGTCCAAGATTCAGCCATCTACGACACTTCCAGATCTACATAAATAAACATAAAGATCAAATGTTACAATTGAACGTATTTTTATGAGTTATATTGACAGGAACTATTCCATCAAGTTAGAAAAAAATATTCAACACCCACTGTAAAATATTCCGACCTAGGGATACAAAGTTAAATGAAGTTGTCAATATTTAGTTATAGCACGTTTCCTTTGGTAGTGGTTAAAGGAAGCCATTTTGTGTCTGCAGACTGACAAAATTAAATTGTACGTTTGAATCTGAAAAGCTGTTACGCATTATTAAAAGTAACTCACAATCAATATCAACATATTTAATACAGTAGACTAGGTAGATTATTGTGATGTACACATAGATTCAGTAAATTAATAGATATATGGAAAGTGCTTAGGCCTGATTATCACAGAGCTAAAGAATTTCCGAATTGTTTTGGCAGTAAAGATCTTTGTTGTTGAATTTTACGAACTCTGGAGAGCAGAATTACGGTGATAACTGATAGAATAAAGAATTACGTTAGCCTTTGTAATC
This sequence comes from Octopus bimaculoides, assembly GCF_001194135.2. NCBI lineage: Eukaryota > Metazoa > Mollusca > Cephalopoda > Octopoda > Octopodidae > Octopus > Octopus bimaculoides. The sequence continues at coordinate 66,691,602 of NC_068987.1, read as the reverse complement.
AAAGACAATGTGTTTTAATGAGATCTACTTGAAGATTTATGATTTTCAATATATATTTCTAATGTTAAAGATGATAGGGAAAGTGCTGAAGAAAATGTGTCAGCTTTATTCAACAACTCAAGTATCTTTATAAATGTATTCCCACAGGTTAAACTGTGGTGAATTGCAACTCACTGTAGTGAGATATCACTATATACATATGCAAAATTAATACACTTGCAGTGAACGTAAAACCATATATCAAAGAATTTTTCATCTTTAATTTATTATTTAATGTCTAGTTAATGTGAGGTGCTTGTTCTAGCCTAATTAGTAGTATATAAGTTATTGTTCAACGTATTAAAACCAATACCAATAGAACATTAACAGAAAAAAAAGAAAATGTGCCAAATTTATGTAGTCTATGGTACATAATTTATAATATAAAGAATATAATCATATTATTACTATTTTCTGTTTCTGATCGAATAGAGATATCAATGATATCTTTACCTAATTTAAGAATATTATGGTGAGCATAAAGAAAAATGTGTTACAAACGAATACGTTATGATAAGCATCATCATTATTGCTGCTGAAGTTTATAGGTTAATCTTGCCATTTACAAAACAAAAGAGATTCCGAACTTATTTTATATGAGTATTAAATATTTTGTAAACGGATATCGGCGCAAAAGTTGTTCTGGCTATAATATATTTATGGTTTCCCTACGTCAGCTTACAATACACTTATGGTTCTAAAATATCTTAGCTTGACATTTTTATGGGGTCAGAATTTCATGTTATCTTATCTTTATTTTACCAGTATTTTCTATAACAAAATTTCTTTTGTCGCACATAATATAAATTTAAAACCCTTCTCGGTAGCAGTATTAAGCACTTCTTCAGGAGGAAATTTGACAATATAAAGCCAAACATAATTACATTCCATCGTCAGTCCTTGATGAACATGAAAGTTGTTCAGGTGTATAAATTAAATAATCTCATTCCTACTGAATACATCATTTTGTGTAGTTTTCAGAAATGTTTATGGTAGCCTATATGTGTACATAAATACATATACACACTCACAGCAACACACATATACATATCTATATGTAATATGCACATAAAAAATTTGCTATATACAGGGCGCATGGCCTAGTGGTTAGAGTGCTACACTTACGATGGAGAGAGATCGGGGCTTCAATTCCTAGATAGGCTGATGCATTGTGTTCTTGAGCAAAACACTTCATCTCACGTTGCTCTGCGATCTCTTCGACACCTGACGCCTGGTACACGGCACACGGTAAACCTGTTCAGATAACGTCGATTTAATGGAAAGAGTGAGCTAATGTACAATATATATATTTGATCACTATTTACAAATCATTTCTGCAAGTAGTTCAAAAGTAGAACTCTCATACGTCGTCTTTGACGGATGAGTCCATTACATACGCACACACACACACACACACACACACACACATGTAAAAATGGCATCGCATAATGAAATAATAACGTTTGAGGAAAAATT
>NC_068987.1:66686792-66690077 GCF_001194135.2 Octopus bimaculoides | reverse complement strand
GTAAAAATGGCATCGCATAATGAAAGAATAACGTTTGAGGAAAAATTGGTTATGATACTTAGTTATGCCACTTTATTATTTGGGTTCACACTTCATTGCCGCAAATTTTATTTTTCATTTATCCCTGGTCACTTAAGTAAACACAGATCACAGGCACAGTTAAGACCGTATGTGTAAGTAGTTAACGTTTCAACCACGTTGTTTTTGTGAGATCCCACTGCCCAGCAGCATCTGCAAGTGTCTGCTACCTTTGCCGCGGTTTGACCAACATGTTTTTCCCCAGGTGCATTATGAATTTAAAAAGAAAACAAAAAGTATCTTTTACTTTCAGTTTCTTCATTCTTTCGTTTCGGTTAATTGACCACGGTCATGCTGGGGTACAACCTTGAAAGATTTAGACTTTCTTTTATTTGATTATTCTAAATCTCTCGAATTTGTACCCATTGTATATCTTAGAAATGAATATTATTTGGTAAAAGTTTTACTCTTCATAATCTAGTTTATATCTGGAATAATTAAAATAATAAATAAATTGATGAGAAGGAAGCAAAGAGAAAGTACTACTAACATATGTTAGCTTTCTATGTTTGTTTTAGTTGTTCTTCAATAAATATCAATTCTCCACATTAAAATATTGCAAATGCGATTAATAGTAAATAGTAAATCCCCAGGAGAAATTTTGCAGTATTCTCTTATCAAATATAAATATTATTTAAATTGTCGAAAAAGGAGTATTATAATTGGAGAGTAATAGGCGTATAATGTGCTTCCAGTATCATAGTAATATCCATTTATTAACCATTGAAGAATGTAATATTAAGGGGGATACTTGGGAAATTGTATTTATCCTGTTTTCTGTTTTAACCAAGATAAACGCCCAGCAACATTTGGATGCTTCATGCGTAGTAGCGACATACGCAAAGATGAACCGTCACTCATGATTAGCTAACAACCACTATTTTGATCCCTATAAATAATCCAATAGGATGGTGCATTAAGGTATTGGTGACGGTGTTGGATCCCGGTCTTTAAATTATAAATAGCGGGCACAATAATATCTACTATAATATCCACTAATGAACTGTGCCACCTAACAAACAAATGCACCATTCAATGTAAGTGCAGTTCACACCAACACGAGACTGAGCTCTGGGGAGCTGTCCAAATTGTGTACCCGTTGCCTTCCTGCATAAATATAACCATATTAAACGATTATTTTTCCGACAAGCTGCCTGGCAATAATATTTGCGGGAAGATATGATTGACTGAGATAGCGTTATAGCACTATGTTTTGAATTCTTGTTAATTCAACGCTTCAACCATATCACAAGGCAGAAGGGAAGTTTGGGTGTTCCATTTACACATATTTCCATTGGCATTCTGTTTCTTCAATATACTACATGAGTACTTTAGTTACTGCTCACTAACGTAAGTAACATGAACTTTTCTTCAGTTCTTTCTCGAAATTGCGCTGGTAACTGCTGATCATAAAAACTCTTAACCCGAAATAAACACTATTTCAAGTGGGACACCGTCTTTTCGCTTTATTGTGCATAAATTCCGAATAGATTCTGCATCAAAGGCTGGTGTTCAGTAACAGTCCATTGCTGTGAAGCAGTAAAGTATACATCAGTATAGATGTATTTTTACTTTCATTATTCTGTAATCGGTACTCTGAACTCCATATAAATATAAAACTGAAGCCCACCAGTATTTAGCAGTCTTTCTACCTTCCTAACAGGTTGATAAGGATTATTCTTAAACTTAATCTACACTGACGCTAGACTTGAATGAAGAGGGCGGAATGTAAGTTCCCATCTATTTAAGTACTATTCTGTGTTGTTTATACTAAGAGACCATATGTTTTGGAGGAGAAAAACGATCGACCAATCGTTTAAAATCGCCCCCAGTATTATTCTATTGATCCGGGAAAGATGAAAACAAAGTTGGTCTAGACTGGATGAGAATTCAGAACGCAAATAGCTGAAATAACTACGACGTGAAAATTTATTCGACCCTCTAATGATTTCACAGCTTTGCATACATAAGTAAATACACCCACAGAAACACATGCACGCCTACGGACTACATATACAGGAAAAATAAAAAAAGTATATATATATATATATATATAATGTGTATGGAACTCGTACTTTGTTAAGTAGATAAGATTATGGAAATCCATCAAGAAGTTGGTTACTCGTTTCTCATATATATATATATATATATATATATATATATATATATATATATATATATATATATATATATATATATATAGTTAAATGTTTTTAGGAGGTTAATTTTTGAAAGTTGCATTTCCCTCGCTTTCGGTAAATATGTGCTTATTTTTGGGTAGTTTTTGACTAATTTAGTCTCTCTAAGCGTGAGGCATTACTATATTGTTAATACCCTTATATAAATTATATATATTTATATATATATGTGCGTGCGTGCATTCGTGCCTCTGTATATGTTTTTGTGTATGGTTGTATTGTCTATTTGCTGGTTAGTTGTATAGTAATATATAACACCCTTTTAAACAAGTAAATATACTGATTATCACTAAAAGAAGAATAAGTATGTATCGTATTTTTTTTTAATGGTTTCTAGTTAGTTTAATTCTTTCAATAAATATTTCCTCTTCAACAAAGCAAAGGAAGTGACAAAGGGAAAAATTATATACCAATATTTTCCTTTTGTGAATCCTGATGAATATGAAAGAAGATTATTTAAGTTTTATTGTCTTTTATTCCGCCTGAACAGAATTTATAGGATAGAAAAGGAAATAAGAAGATATGCAGCTATTAGTTTGTAAATTTTATTGTATGCGCTAGCTTCGAAATTATCTCTAGACACATAAGTATTTACGATAATATTCTATTATCTGTCTTATAATTTTGTTTCCTTATTTATTTTACTATCCAACTTGAATATTATAAATGAAGTAAGTCTACTGCAGATAATTATCCCAAGAGAAATTTCAGTGTAACTTTGTTGATGTCAATTGGGTTATATTTTTTAGAGTACGCTACTGCAGATATAACATTCACGTATTGAATACTTAATAATAAATGTATTGGACAGGAGCATTAGCGTCGAAAACTGTCTTGGAATTTAGATGTAGAAACATATCAGCATTCAAAACATAAATCTCTCTTTGGGTATATTTACTGGCTCCCTAATTTCCAGGCAATCTCAATATACATCTATGTATTTATCGCTTAATCTTGCAATTTTTCTCTCCTCCTCTCTCTCTCTCTCTCTATATATATATATATATAT
>NC_068987.1:66680925-66686396 GCF_001194135.2 Octopus bimaculoides | reverse complement strand
TATATATATATATATATATACATATATATATCGTCGTTATGCCTTTGACGTGCAATATTAATTTATCGAAAAGAAATTTTCTACAAGAAACAGGTTTCCCTAACTGTGGAAAACTGTCGTTCACTCGGTAACATATCTAAAGGCTATGTACACTGTGCTTTTTAATCTAGAAAGAATAAATAATAATCAAATATGTCGTGATTCAAAAATATTACTAAGTTATTTTCTCTTATATTTGTTCGACACTAATATCAGTATTTATATTACATTCAGTATGGAACATGATTGTAGTTACAGTTTGCTCCCTCGGGCTTAATACCAGTAAGAAACCATTATGACAATAATCTGCAGGAAACTCATTTGTATGTGAAGCAATAGCTCCCAATTTCATATAGATTAAGAATGACATGATTGATGTCAGTCGAGATGTAGTTCTCATTTTCATAGAGAAACAAAAATAGAAACCGAAAAAACATCCGTATTGTTAGCATCAAGTTACTAAACCGCTATCATATTGATTTTTATATTGTCACAAAATCTCACAACATAGTTGATTAAACCTGCATCAGTATTTGAGGGGTACTTACGTTATCAAATGAAGGTATGTAATGAGAAATTCAGTGTGATTTTTCATTCAAAATGTGAAGAGAAGAAATTGAACAATGCTAAACATCTCGGTGTATTTTGTCAGGTATTCTTATGCTATCCACTACACACATCCACCATGATTCAGCTATCCAATGCTCTAACATACTACTTCGAGTTTCAGAAAGAATACTAGCAGCTAAATGCACTATTCTCGAATCTATTAATATCACTTGCAATAACATAAATAACAACTATTTATAATTGATGTAAATTTGGAAATGGATGGGATATTTTCATCAGGGTATGAATATTTTAGTTATGCTCTGAGATAAAATATCACCAAGGTTAACTATATCTTTACACTTCCGGTGGTCGGATAGATAAATACCAGTGGACACTGGGACGATGGAACAGACTACGCACACCCACTTTAAAATTGCTGGCTTGGTGCAAAATTTGAAATCCTTCGTATTATCATAATTATTATTATTCAGAGAATTATGTTTGGTGGATTGATATAGACAGTAAAGAGTCAGAGAAATCCTTATGGTGCTTAATTTAGATCCATGTATATTTTCTATTTAAATCACACCAAATTTGATTGCTTTCTTACCCTTCCACGGCGAAAATATAATTGCCACAGCCGCACAAGTGTCTGTTCAATTATTCATTGTAGTGGCCCTCTGCCAGTGAGCGAAATCCCTAAATTATTTACCAACACACACTACGCTCCTGAATACTATATTATTGGGTTTGTTTGTGTCATGTTCGTAGCAAATAAACTCTGAAATCCTTTTAAGCGGGACTCGTAATCAAAAGAGTGAAATTTGTTTTTTCTGATGGTACAGACAGAAACATTTATTATGAAAAAGCAATTTCAATCGTCTGCATCCAATATAGGGGTATTGGCGGGTGAAGTGAATTGAAATATTCTTAATCTGAAATCGAAAGTTTATAATGGCTTGAACTCATCATAAAATATCCTCTATCTTAATGATGTTCCCTGGACTTGAAAAGATTATTTTCGTTTATGATCCAATTAAAAAATTTTTTTTTTTTGACAGTGAGAGTAAACCAGTAAATACCTATCACAGTTTTGTTGCTTTAAGGTTTCATTTTAATTACCACAACAGTAAACATAGTTATTCTTACGGGATTAATTAAATAAATATGCAGTTATATATTAGAGACGATATTTTGAGGGTATTGAAATGATCGATTAAACATACTATCTCCATCAGTCCATTTTATCGATGATATCCTTTCTCACCAAAATGTGTGTCTTGTGCCCTTAGAAAACCATTTGTTTTGTTTTCTACATTTTATCTTATTATAAGGTTGCGATTTTGATGTGACAGAGATGTTGCTCAAATCGCTACAAAGTTCTATCACACATTAGGAAGCTGCCCCTTTAGCCGAGTCCTGTAAATCCAGTTTCGTTCTACGGGAGGGTTAGTGGTAAGAAATGAAAGAAAATCTCAAAATGCAAACTACCGGAACAATATCAAAAAATAATTACTTTAATCACAAACAATTTTGCGAATGCAAAACCCAGAACTGGTACTTTATCAATTTGAATTTGTTAAAGGTAAATGTGACCATGGCGAGATTTGAGCTTAGCATACAGAAATCTGGAAAAATACGGTGAGGTATATTTTCTAACGGTCTAATGACTCTACAAATTGTCTAAGTTGCTAGAAAGTGTTTATATTTTTTTACTTAAAGGATATTGGATGGGATAATATGTGGATCATCAATTGTAGTATTTGGTTATGTTCCTTTAAGCTTGTGACTAAGATTCTTCCAAGATCAACGTCTGTGTGACATTATGTCCATGTTAAAAATAATTTTAATTAAATAAAGTTTAATTGAATAAATATGCGTGGGTGTGCCGTAAGAAGCTTGCTTGCTAACTATATGGTTTCGGGTACAGTCCTATCGTGTGACACCTTGGATAAGTGTCTTCTCCTATAGCATCGGGCTGATCAAAGTCTTGTGAATGGATTTGGTAAGCGGTAACTGAAAGAATCTTGTCGTATATATATAAATGTGTGTGTGTATGTGTTTCCTCCCTCATCACTTGACGTCCCCGTAACTTAACAGTTCGGCAAAGCGGATTGATAGAATAAGTAGTTGGCTTACAAAGAATAAGTCAATAGGTTAATTTCTTCGACTAAAACCCTTTAAAGCGATGCTCGAGCATGGTTGTAGCCGAACGACTGATTCAAGTTAAACAAGGAAAAAAATAAATGAATAGTGAATAACAGAATAAGATGAGCGTCGGATAAATCATTGAGGAAGAATTTGCAATACCCTTTCTGATATCAAATACCACCGGAGGCAATTGTGTTTTCAGTTCCATGAGGATCGATCTAATAAGTACCAGTCAAGCAATTAATTCCATGCAATCGATTGCCCTCCCTACCTTTACAAAATTTATGCATTTATAGCGTTCAGATTATTTTAGAAAACCTTAAGTTTTCCACGAATGTCATAATAAAGATTGTGTATATGTTTTTTCCAAAAATATTTATTCGTAGATTTTGTCAAATCAAGCCTAAAAGATGAAGGACAGCATTAGATAATCTTATACAGGATTACTTAAACAGAATCAATAGTGAAAATCGTAATACCGAAAATAGCATTCTAGAAAATAAGAAGCTCCATATTCTCTAAATAATATATCTCCAAGAAATAATTTTCTCTTAGCAAGCAATATTTAGTAATCAAAATATTTTCTTGTATTATAACAGCATACATTTTTATTTATAGCTGATACATGCTGAATATTTTTCTTGGTTATTTTTCATGTTGTTTTAGTTTAGTTCTGCTAGAGCAGACCTATGATCAAAGAAGTTCTAGTTGTGTAGCTTTCCTCTTTCTTAAGGTGTTCCAACAACAAACAACTACTTTTCTGTAAAGAAATATGTGGCGCTAATGTAACAGCATTCCTTGCAAAATTGTTTGTCTGTAAGAGCCGTAGTTCAGATCGATCTGGCGAATTCCTTGATACTATGATTGACAGATATTGCGATTACTGCAGAAAACTAATGACCAACAATGGACCACAGCCTGTATAGATTAGATATGCTATTTTAGATGAAAGGTGACTCTTACCTATTTGGAGTTTATTGCACAAAAAGATGCAGTGGACTGTTCTGTGTCTCTATTCAAACAGAATATAATGAAAACTGGTGCACTGCTATTCACTCAATTGAAGCAGCATTACAGCCATTGTCATTCCAGCTTCACCAACTATTTCAAGCTTCTACAAGTTACCATGCACAAACAATCGCTTTTGAGTCACAGACACATCCATTGCAGCTGCAATAGCTATTCCGAGATATACTTCGTTCGAAGACACAACAAACAAAATTGCATCTTCGCAAGACAAATTCTTTTCAGTTGGTCTAAAATACTGAGCATATTCAAAACAAATAAAAATATATCAATTCGCAATATCACATTTTCTGTCCTTTTCTTAGTAAAATTATGTTTATTTTCTCTTCTTTTTTTACCATAGTGGCATTATCTATTTTTACTAGTGTGTCGATGAAAGAACTTTCATTCATGGACACCACGTAAATAAATAATATTCGATAACATGAATTACTCCGTTATTCAGTCAACTTCATAAAACGTCTACAGGAATTTTTCTTTTTCGTTACATAGTAATTGGAAACCTGATATTTTTCTATTCTTGAATTATTCTCAATTTTCAAATCTTTGACTTCACTGTATACAGATAAACAGGTGCTACGGTATGACTGCGAGTTATTTTTCCCATATCTGCAGATCTGCTTCTACGATGAAAATAAAGGAAAAGTTACGCACACACACGCGCACACACACATACACACACACTCACACACGCACACATGCACACACACACATACACACATACACACATACACACATATACGCCTGCATAACAGCCTACTAACAGATCTACCTGTGTATGTATATACTGTAGGTATTGGGATATCACTACCTTCTATATATCTTTCTTATTTAGCACTAGGGATGTTTTATTTATGAGGACGTACTCCTGTATTTTTCTGAGTGTTGGGTCCTTTCGGGTGCTTGGATAAACTGCGGATGTCAAGTCAACCCAGTGAGCTCTCATGCTGTTCTTTGGCATGTTGGTAGAGTTTGGAGGACTGTTTTTTGGTCGCCATGTTGTCTTAAATGTTCATTTAGTCTCTCCGCAATGCTTCTAGGTGCCTCACTAATGTATGGAGTGCTCTTGCACTCATGTTGTAGACTACATTCCCAGTTCTACTCTTAATGCCTGAGTTAATCTTACATGCCATGCAATTTTCACAGATGCATGTGGTCTTCTCAAAGGGGTACGTCTTATATAATTGTGATCGGATAGAGCTCGCTGGCCTTTAAACGATCTTGATGTTGAATCTGGCTTCCTTCAGAGGTTTCCTAAATCTTCGGGCTAGTTGTCTATGGGCTGTGGCCCCTACAACCATCACAGCTTGATATTTGTCGGTCTTGTCCCATGTGCTCACAGTGTTTGTTTTGTTACAAAATCTCTGTATTCTATTCCAGTCTTTACTTCTGTATCTAGGGCAGGTACTACTGATTTCATTACATATAATGCAATCTAACTTCTTTCTAGCTCCCCTGTATACTTGAACCCTATCTTTCTGGTCATATCCAAAGAACTGCATGCGGTGCATGAAGTTCTGTACACTCCTTTGTTTCATAGGATTCGCATAGTGGGGACACGTTGTTCGTTATCCTAAGTCAGTTATCAGTATGTAGATTTTCATGATTTATGCTCTTGTGAACATCATGACATCATGTAAATATATATGTATGTATGTATATATGTATGCATGTATGTATGTATAAATAACCATATATATATA
>NC_068987.1:66678749-66680825 GCF_001194135.2 Octopus bimaculoides | reverse complement strand
AAATAAATAAAAAATCATTAGCTAAAGTTTTTATATAAATAAAGTAGTTAGGGGTCATACAAGAGAGGGGTCATACAAGAGAGCTAGGAAGAAGGGGAGATAATAAAGTTGTGGTGATCCGAAAACGAAGGTGCGAATGTGTTTGTATAAAAGAGCATGTATGTGCGTGTGGAAGAGGGCTGGTGACCTTGACGTGTGTGTGTGTGTATGTGTAGGTGTGTGGACGTGGGGCAGCGAAGTGGTCAGTGCTAGTGTGTGCGTGGTGGTGTGATATGATGTGATATGTTGTTGTGTGATATGGTGTAGTGGTGTGTGGTGTGGTGTGTGGTGTGGTGTGATGGTTTTGGGATGTGGAGGGGACGTGGTTTAGAGAAGCGCCGAAAGAGCAGGAGATGCAGTAGATGACATTAGTAGAAGTGCTGGTGAAGGAGTCGGTGATATATATATATACACACGATCATCGAATTGTATAGGAATTAAAATAATTTACGTATCGTTAAACATTATGCTTAATATGCAATTAATTGATCATAGCTCACATTTAATTTCAAGACTTTATTAACCACATGAATCTGCATGTACTTACGCAGATTATAGATAAATATCGGCATCTGAAATACTTTACGACAAAAATTCTTATTGTGTTAAAGTTATCTCCGACTTCAGGGGATGTATCATAATTACCAATTGAAAATTATGACCACCTCCTCTTGAGAAAAGGGAGAATTTTCTTCCAAACTGACAAGCATAAAGTAAAGCTTTAAAAAGATAAGTCCTGGGGTCGATTTGTTTGATTAAAACCCTTCAAGATGATACCCCATTCTGGTCACAGTCAAATGAGACTGCGTGGGCAGGTGTGTCTGGCTCAGTATCGTTCATGAGGATGACAATTGATCAACCAGCAGCCAAAGATTTAAAGATTTAGACGTATCTAAAGCATAATGAAATACCACTGGACTCTCCATCATGTATCATAAATGGAATTTAGTTGCTATACAAACTTGTTGACCTATTTGTGATCTCATTGACCTGTCACTGGCAACTGACATGTGAAATCTTTCCTATTTTGAAAGATAGTCAGTAGCGACGCCTGCTGGCTTCGGCTGCTCTGCATTGACAAGGGGCAACACTCTGAAACTAGTCTAGTCTGAAGATGCCAAACCAACAAGGGGAAGCTGCTGACCTCCCCTGTTCGAAGGTTATAAAGGACACAGATTCGTGTGTCACATAGCTAGCTAGAGGCGATGGCCTCTTGGAGCTAATCCACGGCAGCATTCGTCCAATATTTGGTACTGCCATGTTGGCTTGGCGATAATTATTAATATCCAGTACCGCTGCCGTAGTCTCCTTTAGAGAGACTTAGAAATATTAATCTCTCTCTCTCTCTATCTCTCTCTCTCTCTCTCTCTCTCTCTTTCTCTCTCTCTGTCTCTCTGTCTCTCTTTCTATATATATATATATATATATATATAGTATTTTGCTCTTGAAACTGTCAGAAGGGAAACAGAAACATTCGTGACTTTTGTCAGGGCGTCCACTTGAGACAAGAATGAAATGAATTAATTTAAAGTCGGCAAAATGGCTACAATACATGCTATAGAATAAATTCGGCTAAACATATCCGTGAACAAGATGGTGGTTTTAAACTGCACAAGCCACTAAGTCTTCCAAACAAAAGAGGGAACAAAAACTCTTTCATGAAATTCTACGCAGTTAAAGCCTGTCAAATTTAATACACAAGGCCTCGGTCAATCGTACGCTAAGACTGAAGTAAAATCGTGTTTGCGAGTTAAAATTATCGGCCACTATAGCGATACGAGATGCATCATTATTCGTCTAGCTTAGTTTCTACTCTATCGTCCGTCTTTATCTACCTATCTATCTATCTATCTATCTATCTATCTATCTATCTATCTATCTATCTATCTATCTATCTATCTATCCATCTATCTATCCATCTCCCTGGCCTGGCAGTGCTATCGAGAAGCACTACCCGTTCGGGATAAGCTCTACAGGCATGACTCGAGAAACACGGGGCCGACCTGTCCGAGATGCAGGCAGAGCGACGAAACCGTT
>NC_068987.1:66671011-66671616 GCF_001194135.2 Octopus bimaculoides | reverse complement strand
CTCCCACTCGCGCTCTATCTATCTATCTATCTATCTATCTATCTATCTATTTATATTAAGTTTCTGAGTATGTTTGTGCTTCTTATGTTCATTCTTTTAGTTGTTGTCTTTCAATTCTTCTTCTCCTTGGGAAAACACACAAGTGCACCTGTCAACTTCCATCACAATGACAGTGCACATTTGACAATGGATAATGGCATGGAGAAGATATATTATTTTGTTATTTCGTATAGAGATTCAGTCACATTCAGCTAATAGTTCGTGGTAGATGATGATGACGACGACGACAACGATGACGACGATGATGACGACGATGATGATCATGAGACGAGTTTACTACTGATAATTGTGATGCAGAGTATGATGAATATACAGGTAGAGTGAATCATTCAAAACGGTTCTAACTGTCACTTCTTACTACTACTACTACTACTACTACTACTACTACTACTACTACTACTACTACTACTGATGCTGCTGCTGCTGCTGCTGCTGCTGCTGCCGTCGCTGCTCATCTCACAGATTTCTATGGGTTTACAAGCCTAAATTCTAATTTGTGTGTAAATGTGTCAGTCATATTATTGCCACTCGACAAATACTAATAC
>NC_068987.1:66667880-66670785 GCF_001194135.2 Octopus bimaculoides | reverse complement strand
TACTACTACTACTACTACTACTACTACTACTGATGCTGCTGCTGCTGCTGCTGCTGCTGCTGCCGTCGCTGCTCATCTCACAGATTTCTATGGGTTTACAAGCCTAAATTCTAATTTGTGTGTAAATGTGTCAGTCATATTATTGCCACTCGACAAATACTAATACAGAGAGAGAAAGAGAGAGAGAAAGAGAGAGAGAAAGAGAAAGAGAAAGAGAGAGGGAGAGAGAGAGAGAGGGAGAGAGAGAGAGAGAGAGAGAGAGAATAAGTGAGAGTGAAAAAGCGCGAGGGAGTCAACATGTAAAGGGTTTAAGAATAGACCGTAATATTTCAGCGACCGGGACTTCTATAATGTCTCCTGGGATGTACAAGTAGACCTAAATAAAAAATGCACATATACAAAACGTTAGACATTATTTCTCAGAGACATATGAGAACATCACTGTCAGAACATCAATAGAAGGGTGCACATTTTTATGAATATATTATTCTTTTATTCTTTTACTTGTTTCAGTCATTTTACTGAGACCATACTGGAGCACAGCCTTGAGGGGTTTTAGTCGAACAAATTGACCTCATGACTTATTTTTTTAAAGTCTAGTAGTTATTGTATCAGTTTCTTTTGCTGAACCGCTACAAACACATCAACACTGGTTGTCAAGCGGTGACAAGGATATAAACACAGACACAAAGACACGCTCACATACACGCACACACATATATACATACGATGGGCTTCTTTCAGTTTCCGTCAAACAAATCCACTTACAAGGCTTTGGTCGGCCCGAGGCTATAACAGAAGAACTTACCCAAGGTGTTGCGCAGTGAGACTGAACCCAGAACTATGTGGTTGAGAAGCAAGCTACTTACCACACAGCTACGCCTGTGCCTTATTGTTTGTAATGGCTCATGTTTCGATCAGTTCTTTGGTGATCAAGGAGATTGATTTTGTGAAAATCTCTTATTTGGCTAAATATAAATTACCCGAACAAATTTAGCTTATATCTCTGAGGTTAATTTATCATTATGAAAATTATGTGATGATTAATAATAATGGTTACCACTTTTCGCACACGGCCAGTGCTTATATGGGATTGGGTAAGTCGATAACATCAACCTCTGTAAAAACTTAGCTCGGCAGTATTATAATGCGGAATATAAAGAACCAGAAGAAATACTGAGCTGGGTGGTGCGGTGAAGGCTAGTCGATTATAAAGACACCACTATTTATCTAGTAGTTATTTTATCGATCCCGAAGAATGAAGCTCCAAGTTGGTCTCGGCGGAATTTGAACTTCTATGTAAAGACGACCAAAATGCTGCTAAATATTTTTTCCAGAATGGTAACGATTCTGCCTAATGGCAATTCTTTCTAATTTTCTCTCAAGCCTCGGAGTTTTAGTGAAAGGGGGCTAATTGCTACCATCGACCCTAGTACTTGACTGGTACTTTATCTTATCGTACCTAGAGGGACGGAAGCATGTTGACCACAGCGGCATTTGAACTCAGAACGTAAAACCATGATGTTGAAGAAGATATTGACGGTGACGAAAACGAAGTTGATGATGATGATGATGATGATGATGATTTGATTTATTAGTCACATGAGCGTCCGATGAGGGAGACATTACAATTAGTGTCGGTTTACATAAAAGAAAAACAAAAAAAGGAGGGTGATAGAGAGAAATGAGATGAAAATTTGACATTATATACGTGCATGCAGTTATCCTGATAACAGAAAGACCAATCTAATATCCAGGATCAGTTCAATTTTTAAGAGCCCGAACCAATACCCAGCTGTTGGCAAGTGCTTTCAGATTTTATTCAGTTGGAATTCTGGTCTGAATGATACCGAAGTATCGTAACTGCATCCTTGCTCCACCCTCCTATATGAATTTGCATTTCCTGGTGCTGTATTCTCAATGAATAATCTGATGGAGATAAATGCATATTTTGGTTCTCTCATAGAAATATTCAAAGGCGGTACTGACCACTTCGACCTCTGATATCCTTAACACACTATTTATGACGGAGTATGTTTATGCAGATACGGCTTTCTTTTGACCAAGTTCAGATGGAGTGCCAATTAACATCCATCTCAAATCTCTGCAGCAAAAGCTCCAAGACATAAATTAGAGGAGAGGGCAACATGTTTGGCGGTCCGGAGTTCCAACAAAAAAGAGTTACGATTAAAGGTTTTTTGGACGTAGAACAGATATCGCTCTGCTTTGTTACGCTGCAGCCTTTGAAGAACGTACCGAATCAAGCACTGTTTCGACTTTGCTAATCGAACAATAATCGACTGTTTCTTACACTGATTGAGAGTGATCAAATCTCTAGCAAACTGAGATCTAGTGCCGCACCGCCCTTTGATGTATTCACTGAGGTGGAGACTGTTGTCGATAGATTTTGTATGTACGCACCTTTTAAGTGAATCGGAAAGCCTCTGGGATGCTTCAAAGACCTTTTCAAAGAGAGTTTTATAATTGCGAACTTTTAAATGCGAACTCTATCTGTAATTGCTTTTGCTGCCAGACTTTTGGAAAATAGACTGTTAGACTTTTTTAAAGACTGTTATGCTTTAAATGTATCTTCCACTCAACATTTTCGTTCTCCATTCACTGTTTGCCAAATGCTGGTTTATTCATATTCGCAAGCGACCACCTGAGATATGCGCAACTAAGAATAATTAAAATAAAAATGATTATTAATTTCGCCGCTAAAATTCGGAAATGGGTTAGCATTGCATTGGAATAATGGTATACGAATCCTAAAAGGATATGAAATGCTAAAAGGATATGAAATGCTAAAAGGATATGGCATTTAAGTGGAATCAGTTGAGTGTGTTGCGTCTTTATTCCTTTTTTCCTTTTTTGATTGTTGACATTCTGTTTGACAATTCAATAT
>NC_068987.1:66665768-66667696 GCF_001194135.2 Octopus bimaculoides | reverse complement strand
ATGGTTTTGCGTTTGTGCATGATAATGCATATTTTTCTGTACCTTATTATTACTTCGTAAATTTTTTGAGCAAAAATTTCCTGTTAAACAAGGAAACTCTTAAATGAATTGCTTTTGATAATAATAATAAAATAACATTTTTCTAAAAAGCTAGCTAGCTGTCTACTTATATATCCAATAACCTGTCTGTCATGTCATTTTTCTTCTCTATATACATATGTAAATATGTATGAATATATATGTGCGTGTGTGCGTGTGTATGTGCGTGTGCGTGTACGTGTGTGTGTTTGAATGTATGTATGCATACAAGGAAAACATCGGCAACAGCTTCAAAATTTCATATTCCTTATTTACATCAAACCGTGCTTTATTAAATTTTTTTGTTTTATATAACTTAAGTTGTTTTCTAGGAGATTGTCAGTGGAGCTACATCAGTGTATTGTATGCTAGGGAAGTACTTATGTAAGGATAGGGATAAAGTGTAGTACGAGGAAACGTGTGTTTGTAGGGTGTTAATTAAAAGGAATTATAGTGAGTATATGCATATTTTGGTGTGATGTGGAAATATTATTATCGAATAGGATTAGTCAGCAGTGAAAGTAATGATGTAAAGAGATGTGTGAAATTTAGGTCAGGATGTTTTTCTTTGGAGCTTTGGTTCTCGTTATGTTTTAGGCTTCACATAAAAAAAAATATTTGTAGATAAATCAGTTGGACACACAGGTCAGAATGAGTTTAAATTGCTGTTGACGTTATTAGATGCATATTAAGAACCCTTAAATTGGTAGTTTGAGAAGGTGGGGATTGAAGAAGTCTCACCTGATATTGTAGATTGAAGATAGTGTGTCTACCGGTGGTTTTTACTGTCTGTCAATTATTTTAAAATATGCCCTCATACCTTCTTTAGTTTGTTTCCATTGACCTTTGGACTATTCTTCTATGCGACTCAAATCTTTACGCAAGATTTTAATATCACCTTCCATTCTCCTTCCACCACGGATCCTTCTGTCCACCTGCTTTCCTATCTTTCTTTCCAACCAGTTCCCTTACTAAAATTGAAGCGGATCTAATTAAGTCCCCTGTTTCCGATAGGTCTTATGTTGGAATGTACTTCAGGATCCCATCAAAGTTTTGGGTCATACGTTTCACATTGTCACGGTTGAAGCATCTCAAATTCACCGGCTTGTTCTCTATTCTTCTAACCATTATGTCCTCGAATCTTATCATGAAGCCCCTCTGTTCCTCTCGTAATACATGATTTTCCACATCATATTGATAAGCCGGTTTCCACAAATTTACCTTGCCGACTCATTCACTGATCTTCATCTACATTATTCTCCTCGAGGTTATCACCCCTCGAGGAGAAAAAGTCAAAGTCTCTTACGATGATATATCCAAAAATCAGTATGTAGCCGTGCAGTTTATGTAACAACTAACAAAGCGAACGGAGTGAAAAATTCGTTTTATTATATAATTTTACAATGGATTCATTGATATTTTTACCAGAAGAGTATTTCTATATCATCATCATATAAGAGGTGTAACAAAACATTGCAACGCTATTATTATACATACAGACCACAGAAATATCGACTCCTCAAATTTATGTATAGGATCCATTTGTTGGATGAATTTATATCTTCCTCTAAGATATTCTTATCACATCATTTGCATATTATAGTTAAAGTGAAAAACAAATACAGAATAAACTATAAATTCAAATAAAGGCGTAAAGGAATTTGTAAGTATACATCATTATATAAAGGTATGTATGTACAGTTGAGGATGCGGATAGATATGTAGCTGATTGAGATCAGGTACGTATGCATAAATGTATACAGTTGTGTGTGTGTATACACACACATACACACACACACACACATACACACGCACACACACACACACATATATATATATATATATATATA
>NC_068987.1:66662937-66664588 GCF_001194135.2 Octopus bimaculoides | reverse complement strand
TATGTGCATATACGGGCACAGGACCTCACGAAACGAGTGCAACAAAAAATACGAGGTACGAGTACACAGAATATGAATTATGTTTTCGAATAACGAAAGACACAAATGGTAAACAAGACAAACAACATAAATAACGACCCTTCATCAGTTGTTGGCTGTTTTTATACTCTCGAATTTTTGGGTATTGAACAACAATATACGATTTCGATAAAACAGTTGCTCCCGCAAAGCAAATTAAATAAAATTTGAGATTTTGCGGAGGGTTAAAATTGGTAACACAAACAGGACAGTGAAAACAAACAGGAAGGGCTGCTAAGCCTAAACGATGTTGTGGTGGCGAACCCGCAAATCACTGTCTACGTACATACATTCATACATACGCGCATACATGTAGGCATACATAAATATATAACGCACACATAGTACATACAAACATGCATGTATACAAAAACACATACATACGTACATATATTAAGTTTACCTTCACATGGATCTCTACATAGGCAAGCACTAATTCATTTATTCACTTATCTGTAAACTGCCGTGATAGTATTGTCATGTAGCTGATAAGACTGATAAGGATGAGCATAGGTATGATCACAATACAATAGACCAATTAAAAACATTAATATTCCTGGAAGTCGCCACGGCTTGCCTATTATGACTCCCGAATGAAGCACCTTAACAGAACACCGATCAAACAGCAGTCACCCTGTACGAAAATTCATGACGTGTCGCTCTCTTCGTTTTAAAACACCTACCGAAACTTATAGTTAGACTTACGTATTATAGAGTTTACAACTGCACTTGAAATTATTGAAATTTTGAAAGACACAAACACACCAGCATGTAAATATCTATATGTGTGTCTCTGTGTGTTTATCAAGTGTTCAATATATTCGATGTCTAGAAGATTCTGTTCATACTTCTATAGAAAATTCTAATTGTACTGAATACCGTAATTACATACTTCCGTTACTGCTGATTTTAACACTGGTACAACAGAATACGTTATATTCTATCTAGTGAAAAGTTTGTAAAATAATTACTGCCTTCCATAAATAATAGCATATGCATATATGAGTATGCGACTAATTCTTATAACCTGAAAGCGCTTTTTGTATCTAATGAGACTCATACAAATTCGCACTTAACAATCAATAGAATGTGTGCACGTACATATTCAGTCACCCCACAACACACACACGCGCACAACACAGGCACGCGCACGCACGCACACACACACACACACACACACACACATACACGCGCGCGCGCGCGTTTATCAATGTATATTTTTTTATGTTAAGTATATATCATAATATTCTAGTATTCAGCTAAATGGATGATTTTGGGGATATTTATCAATTTTAAAAAGAAAAAGGAAACAGTGACTTTGAAGATTCGGTTTTATTCATTTTCAGCAGTCAGAGTGATAAGTTAGAAACCACAGTCAACATCTCTCTTGTAAAAGTTGATATACATACATAATTACAAACATACATTAAAGCATGCACACATACATGCTTACATAAAATCATACGCACATTCATGCATACACACATACACGCATACCTGTATACATATATATATATGTGTGTGTGTGTGTGTGTGTGTGTGTGTGTGTGTGTGTGTGTGTGTGTGTGTGTGT
>NC_068987.1:66657030-66662575 GCF_001194135.2 Octopus bimaculoides | reverse complement strand
CACACACACACACCCATTCATTGAAGCATATTATATTCAAATATTCTGATTGTTTTTTTAAACGCTTTAAATTAGAAATAATTCCAGTAGAAATTTTAATCTATATCATTGCTTCCGCCACTCTATTTTTCTACCCTGGAAATTGAATTCATGCGATGTTAAGTCGAGTGACAGAAGCTTTAACAACTCCTAAATTTTCTGAAAATTTTGAACTATATATGTGTTTTTTTTTTCTTTTGAGGTATATAAAGAGTACATATAATACTAAAGGTGATAAGTAAGACAATTAATTTTCAATAGTCACACATTACAGTATTTCAGAAATAATCTGTTCTTAAACTAGTCGTTACAGTTGTTATATACGTAACTATTCTAAGCAGCAAGTATGTATTCGCTAACCGGCGATTAGGCAACTTCCATGAAAGCTCTTCAAAACACAATCTCATATATAATTCGCAAATAATCTTTGCTTTCCAAATATTGGTGCTTTATCAATTTGTTTTCTACTAAGCTCGACAGATTATAAGTGAAGTAAATGGTTGTCCATCGCTTTGGATGAAGTTTATTCAATTGTTTGATCTGCTGAACTACCTGCTCGTTGATTTAACGTGTAAGCGACTGAACATTCTACAGACACATGTCTTCTAAGAGCAGAGTCAAGATGACACAATGTGTGACATGATTGTTTAATCATTTTTCACAGCTGAAGACTTTCCAACCGATTTCGTACAGATTCATCTAACCAAATTTACACGTCTAGTTTTGACCTGAGGCAGTATTAAGTCACTCGTATTCAAGATACTATGTAGTGAGATCATCGAACAAAGATCCCATTAGGTGCCGTGATTGTGAAACAAACTTATTAAAACGAATTCTGCATTGCTAAAAACAGGTATACAACTTGCGCTTTGACGCGTTTCTTCGGTCTATTGCATTACACCAACCATTCTGGTACGAATACTTTGCCTTTGGCATCTAACTAAAGAAGGAATCCCTTTACGAGTCTTGATCTGAAAGAAATAATTTTAAATCTCTTCAAATAACAGTCTACCGTGTCATATAAGCAAGGATACATTACGCATTGCAGTTCCTGAAATATATGAGGTCAGACAGTTAGGTTTTTTTACCCCGTTTGGCCCAATAGGAATTCATATGAAGCTAAAAAGAATGAGAACAGCAACAACATTAATTGCTGCTGCTGCTGCTACTGCTGCTACTGCTGCTGGTTCTACTACTACTACTACTACTACTACTACTACTACTAATAATAATAATAATAATGATAATAATAACAATAATAATAATAATAATAAATTCCCTGATGCAGTACCAAGCAGTGGCTCTCATGGCTTCTGATCTTAATCTATTGGAAGTGTTATCATGTACATTGTTTTGTTTTGGTATAAAAGATGGGCTACAGCAAATATTCTGCTCAATACCACAGACTTGCTTGTCAGTTGTTTGACCTTAACCAGTTGAGCATGTATTTCCCTTGGTGGCTGATGATATGTGCATCTCTGATCATGAGCAGAAGTAGTGGGGGAGCGTCATAGCCATGTGTTGAGAGGAATTCTTTGGGGTTTGAATAATTCACCTTTGGAAACATGGGTGTTTTGCTCAACATCCTTAAACAAACCTTATTCAGGAACCTTTTGAGCGGGATGG
The DNA here is from genome assembly GCF_001194135.2 of Octopus bimaculoides. NCBI lineage: Eukaryota > Metazoa > Mollusca > Cephalopoda > Octopoda > Octopodidae > Octopus > Octopus bimaculoides. Next base: position 66,660,910 of record NC_068987.1, on the reverse strand, counting down.
GCTACTCGACCTGAAGAAAATTCTAACTGGGCCCCACCTGCGAGGTCATGCGCCGTTTATCTTGATATGAGATCACCATGTCACGCACATATGGTGTGATGCATGTGCCTGGTGTACCCTTATCAGACGGGTAGTCATGATGGGTATATTGGGCTTCGTATATTTTACCCCAGTGTCATTTTAATGGCATGCACTGCTCTCTCACTCAATAATAATAATAATAATAATAATAATAATAATAATAATAATAATAATAATAATAAATGCCCTGATGCAGTACCAGGCTGTGGCTCTCATGGCTTCTCATCTTAGCTGATTAGAAGTGTTATCATGTACATTGTTTTGTCTTTGTATAAAAGATAGGCTACAGTAAATATTCTGCTCAATACCACAGATTTGCTTATAAGTTGCTTGACCTTAACTAGTTGAGCATGTCCCTTTTTGGCAGATAATATGTGCATCTCTGATCACGAGCAGAAGTAGTGGGGGACCATCATAGTCATGTGTTGAGAAAAATTCTTTGGGGTTTGGATAATTCACCTCTGGAAGTAAAGGTGTTTTCTTCATTATCCTTAAACAGCTCTTATTCAGGGACCTTTTGAGTGGGATAGGCTACACGTCCTGAATAAAAGTCTAACTGGGCGCCATCTGCAAGGTCAAATGCTATTTATCTTCATATAAGATCACTATGTCGCGCACATATGGTTGTGATGCATGTGACTGGTGCACCCTTATCAAACGGTTAGTCATGATGGGTATACTGGGCTTCGTATATTTTACCCCAGTGTCACTTTAATGGCATGTACAACAATCTCACTCAATAATAATAATAGTAATAATAATAATAATAATAATACACCTTCTACAAACTGTGAGCACTAGAAATGCGATTTGATTATCAAAAGGGTCGGACATTCTTTACACTGTGGATGAGAGCAACATTGAATTGCGCGTTACTGGTTTAATCTACGTGAAGAAAAAAGTCAGAATTGTGAAACTCGACTCTAAAATGGTGGAGGAGGATGGCATTGAAGGGTATGCACTGATTATACAATTCCGAATAAGGAATGAAATCATTCACTGCCACTTACCCTCACAAAAATGATTGTTACTGCTTAACATCAAATCAATTCGGCCACATGAGCTATGTTCAGAGACATTATAACCATGACCGTCCTGTTTGTTAGATTACAAATAATGCATCAAGGACTATTAAGTTTGATTTTGAGAGAGGTAGATTGATATTTGAGGCAAATTTGGCTGCAACTTCTAACGAGTGATTGTCTACCGGCTCCTTCATTTACTGTGAGTAGTAATTGTTCTAAACGAAGGATATGACAATGAATATTGCTAGATCGAATTCCCTTACAGTAACTGTTTCAATATATCCTTTTTCTGATCAGAATTCTGGAAACGGTTAGATTTGTATTGAAACATTGGTATGTTCAGATAAGCAGCACTAAAATTCAGGTCTCATATCAATTGATTATGTATTTTCTCTATAAAATTCCTAGTATACCTAATCAATAGAAATTTTTAATGAGTTTTTTATGCTGCTCCTAAAGCGAAACAGTAACTCATAAAATCGATGATTTGCTCGAAATTTTACAGCAGTTAGTGGTGAACTCCTACGGATAAGCGGCTCATGTAGAGCAAGCAATATTAATACTAACTAATCATGACGTAACGATGAACTGAAGCGTGTAACTGAAGTCTCCAACTAGAACAATAATATAAATTCCAACACAAATCCGATATTGACGGTGTTTTTAATTCGGAAGAAATAAAACATTATTTCATTAACTCAACTATTTGTTTTTATATTTCTTGAAATGTATTAACGGTTACAGTGCTGATCGAACTCCCGCGTGTACCGGAATTATAGCAACACGAGTGAATTGTGCTTTTCAAGTCTCATATATTCTAAATATAAATATTGCGAACTATGACCTTTTTCCCTCTTCTGGAGTGAGTTAATAAAATGCATTCTAGTAACATACTAAACAAGTAATTGCTTTAACATTGCTTCATTTCTAGAGTGCCGATCTAGCACTCAAATGTGTTACAGTAACATTAAACACTAGAGGGACATCGGTTAAGTTAATTATTGCGTCTCATATACGTACCACAAATGTATGTATCTTAATTTCACAAAGGAAAACTTTTTTATCATTGTGGGGTTAATATGTGCGCTAATAGGGTACAGTAGCATTTCCAATCAGACATGTGCTTCACCTATACTCGTAGGTTTCGAATAACATTATTATAATGGGTTAAACGAATTTCGTTAGAAATCAATATATGATCCAGTGAATTGCTCACGTGGAACTCAATGATACATATGTCTTTAACATATTCTTCATTAACAATGTATAAATGCTAAGATGGTGAGTGACATAGAGCAGAACTAATTTTCAGACAAACTAATATTACAATCTAGTTTTTATTCGCATATGAAGCCAGGTATGTTAGTAATTCCTTCGGGAAAGAACTTATTCGTAGAACCGTCTTTAACATTATTGAACATAAATGTAGCGAGTCTATCTAAGAAATCAATATGGCCGTTGTGAGTATTTGCAGAATATATATTTTATACTCCGTTCAATAGTTGCGATGTGCATATAGGTAGCGATCACCTAACATTTTTACTAAGCTACTGAAAAAACAAATCCCACAACTGTGTTCTTTCCATAACGATGATGATGTTGGTTGTGAGAACAGAAGCATCAGTAGTAGTAGTAGTAGTAGTAGTAGTAGTTAAGCTTTAACTTTAACTGAAACATTATTGAGCATTTTACTTAGTTGCAACTGTCACAGAACATTTTTCCTTTCCTTTTAGCAATTTGCTGTAGGAATCCTAATTATGCGAAACAGTATTTCTTCCCATCAGTTAATTGACACATCACTTCCTAACTTTGACAACTGCATTTAATTATATCGAAACGAATAAAGCTTCCACAGTAAAATACAAATACACATGAAAATAAAATAAAAAAGAAATTGAATGAAGGTACGATATATGAGCCTAATTACAATAAGAAATGATATTGCTACAGTTATAAATTAATTTATTAATAGAAGTAGAAGCTATCACGACCAGTCAGAAGAGACGAGGCGATTAAATTTTAATGTGTTTTTTTTTATATACAAGACCTTTAAAAAATTAAATTTCAGTCTGCATCGGCGGCTCCAGACTAATTCATTGCTGAAACCAATTTCTTTCACTTAATTATTTCGTGTATTTGTAATTTTTCTTTCTTTTTAATCTCTGTGTTATTCTTGTATTCTTTTATTCCTTTCGATCCATTGACTGTGGCTACAAGGATACAACTTTGAATAAGTTGTAGTCGATCAAATCGCTCCGAGTAGTTATGTTTAAGTCTGCTACCTGTTTCTTTGTTGAACCACATAACTGCGGAATATAAACACAAAGTACTGGCTTTCAAGAAATGTCAACGTAAGCACAGATTGGAGTGAGGTCGGACAACACACACAGACAAATGGTTAAGAATTTCACTTGATCTTAATCATGACGTTCTTCTTTCGGTCAGACCACGTAACATCTTGGGGAAAATGTATTTTAAGACAACCTCGAATTGATCCAAAGCGTGTGCAATCGATATACAGAAAATGTTTGGTAGCCTGCCCGACTGATATTAATTTAAAGGTCCTCTTATGTAACATTATTTCTCACACTGATTCTCCGTGGGGATAATAATAAGGAAACCTGTGTCTGTGAAATACTCAGCCTCTTCAGAATTATATGTGAAGAGTAATCTTTCGCCTGTCCGAATAACTAACTCAATAGACATTGTTAAACGGAGGATCTGTTATAAGCACACACACACACACACACACACACATACACACATACACACAT
>NC_068987.1:66655665-66656897 GCF_001194135.2 Octopus bimaculoides | reverse complement strand
TATATATATATATATAAAAAAGAATGCTAAGGCTGCGAGCTGGCAGAAACGTTAGCACGCCGGGCAAAATGCTTAGCGGTATTTCGTCTGTCTGTACGTTCTGAGTTCAAATTCCGCCGAGGTCGACGTTGCCTTTCATCCTTTCGGTGTTAATAAATTATGTACTTTTTGCCTAGAGTAGAAAAGAGTATTAAAGCTCGCTGTTTGTGCGCGAGCAAGACATTTGAGTGAATAAAAATTTCAAGGATTAAATAAAAAGAGCACAACAAGTGGAAAATTTAACAAAAACATAACAAATGGAAAATTTAACAAAACCATAGTACACGGAAAATTCGCAGCTGATTCCTTATCAGTCAATGTTCAAGTGATCATAGTGGTTTCGTACTGTTAACATTGATACCACTCCGTCACAACAGTGCTAAAACAGAAAGCTACTGGGAATAGCTAACGAACGTATAAGACAAGGACAATAACAAACAAGAAAAACTAAAATAATATAACAATGGCGCGTATACACCTGAAAAATAATCATATAACAAAAAAGTTCTTACGGCCGTCAAACCGGAGGATTTGGGTAATGCAAAAGAGGATTCGAAATGGAAGATGATCTAACGACCAGTAGACTCGAGAGAGACAGAGCGAGAAGCTTAGACAAACGTGACCGAGCTGGTCAAAACAATGATGAAAAAGAACGGCACAGTCTTAGGTCGACACCGGTGACGTGGTAGTGGGAGGAGAGAAGGAGAGTTGAGGAGGGCAGAATGACTGAAGAAACGGAGAAGCATGAGAGAGGTTAAGAGAGAAAGACGGGCACAGAGAGACAGAGAGAGAGGGGGGAAGAGAGAGAGTTTGTGAGGAAGGGGTGGAGAAAAGAAAAAGTTGAATGAGAGGCAAAGAAAGGAAAGACAGTCTTAGATGCAGCACAACAAACATTCAAATATAAGGAGAATATATATATATATATAAGCAATGTTAAATCTCTGAACGAGGTATTAACAGTAACTGCACGATAAAGTGAAGTATATTTGCCACTTAAATGTGGCTGACCCCTAAGGGTGGATGCTACTGTTGCTTTTAGCCCCAGGAGGACATCTCCTCCAGCTGGCTATCGTAGATCAAGATGGGAAAGATAACTTCCCTTGGCAAATACAGACAGGACACAGATGTGTGTCGATAGCCAACTGGAGGAGATGTCCTCCTGGGGCTAAAAGCAACAGTAACATCCACCCTTA
>NC_068987.1:66649421-66655003 GCF_001194135.2 Octopus bimaculoides | reverse complement strand
CTATGGTATAATAGCAGACGTGCCTGTTTAAAATGCCATGCATTGAAACCAAGGCCAAAATAACTAGGCTGTGAAGCGAGCTATTTAATAGCACAGTCAAACCAGTGCCTAAGACAAAGTTTGGAGAAAGTTTTCAAATTATGGTCTCCTTCACTTACACATTAAATGTCGGTCGGTTTTGAGATTTTCATGACTAGGTTTCATCAACAAAACATCACATATTATTATTAGAACATTATAAATTTACTCCTGGTCATTTACTACTCGTGGTAATTTTATTTATATTATTCTGCGCAGGACTTCCTTAGTCGGATATGGATTTAAAAAACACTGATTTGTAGCCGCGAAGTAATAATTGTTGATAGCTCACAAAATCTTCAGTTTATCAAACTTGACTTTTTGTGAGGTTCTGATATTCATACTCTTTTGTGTGTGACGAATAGATGTGGTTGTAGCGAATAGATCTTCCTAAGATCGTAGAAGAGTGTGCTCTCATTTCACAGAACCAAAGTCTAATAAATTGTGTGAAATTCTGCAATCCAAATAGTTATGGGCCATCGCTAACTTTCCTTGAAGTTTTTGGTGCTGAATGCAGTGCACACCTGCCAAGACTTAGCTAAGCAAGTTGGCATACATTGGTAATGGTATTCGGCCAAACCACCGGTGCAAAATTATGATGAAGCCGTTAGTATTTAGAAGAATTATGATTTTCTTGTTGAGACTCAGATATCGATGAAGTTCGACTGGAGTAATACCTTCTACGGGAACGTTTAAATCAGAATTATGAAACAAATTGAGAAATCCACTGTCTAGCAGTAATACAAGGTAACTGTTTTCTTACTGGAACTTTTCATTACACCCTATATCATTGTTTATCATGTCTGCCTCTTTTTCACCGACAGTTTTCTTTGTATACTTCCAACGTCTTCGTAATTTCTCTCTAGTGGTAAAATAAAGAAATGATTTTCGTTATTAATATTATTATCATTATCATCATTATTGGAAAAATCTTAAGACATATTGATTCATCTAGAAATTATGCTTGTTTCCAAAATATGTGCTTCAGTGTCATAAACGACACCAGCCAATGCAATTATAATCAATTTTGACAAGCAATTCTGGAAAAATTTGAGGAGAAAAATATTCTTGCTGAAAATGAATATAATAGTTTTAGTGTCCCTCAGAATGCTTTTATAATTGGGATACAGACGAATGCTACAATAGAAGTAGCAGCAGTAGTTGAAACAGAAACGGAAGTAACAGCTATTACAATGGCAATATAACAAAGTTCACTTTATTATATATTTTTTCTACACAAACTAACCTCCAAGTAAAATTATTGAGAAAATTTATAACATGGAAATGTTAGAAATAAAAATACACATTCTCATACTTTTTACACATTGGTACTACACTGTTCGCAAATGAAAATAAAGTAATGTAGATTACTGCACTGAGCTGTACTGTTTGCCATTCATTCCAGTCCATATGGAGCCCACCCTCAGGAGGAAGTAGAAGCTTAATCTTCCTTCCTCAGATCATGTATTGATATCTTGAAAGGAAATCAGACATTGGATAATTTGATCATAGATCTACTCTATAAGCTCTAATATGGAGTTAATATTTGAAAAATCTACTGTTTTACAATATATTCTTCTATCAAGACTCAATGTAGAGTCATTTACTCCCAACTCATTAGAATGAAGTGAGAATCAGATTGTGGCACTTGTCGGTATTAGAAAAGCAGCTCTCAGGAATCAATAATGCTGATTAGGGTCTTTTGGAATTACTTTTATGTTCTTCTTGAATACTCTATTTGTCTCCCAATATCGCTCTTTTACTAAGAGATTTCGACTTAGGGATGTTGTTTGTAATATGATGATCTTGCCGGCCGCTAATACAGACTGACCATCTTACCAGGGCGTTTTCAAATTGATTGAACTATCTTGAGACGCCACACCCATATTCACTTTTACTGAAGTACTTCGGTGTCCATAATTTTCTTCCAACGAATGTGCAGAACTATGCAAAGACACTCTGTGTAAAAGTATCTCTGAATCATCCTTGCAGTATCCTATAAAATGTCTAGACGCAGCAGGTTATGTAAGTGGATTGTGAGAAGCGTTGCACGATAGACATTCACCTTATCGGTGAGGTTGATTGGTCTGGACTTTCCGCTATCTGCTAATGATAGTAATGGGTTCTGATATCCTTCTTTTGAGATAGCGCTGACTGTTAACCTTTTCATCGATGTTTCCTGCTGATGAAAGTATGCTGTCGAGGTAGGTGAATCTGTCAACAGGTTGTATGTTTTATCCATTTGCAATAAAATACATTACATTAAGAAAAAAAAAATACATTGCATTTCATCGAGGGAAAATATTAACAAAATAGGAACAATTAAGTTCAAAATTAAAATTCAATATTCCATGAAACTGTATATCAAAAACAATAACAAAAACCTCAACCTCAATGACATTACATTAACAAGATTAACAGCATCATCCACAATATCAACAGGAAAACCAACACTGGCAAAGGCAATGACAACCATTAACAAGAGTGACAGATGCTAAATTATGTAGCATAAAATTTTAATTAATTTTGTTATGTTTCTGTATATAATCAAATTAAATTTATAAATAGGTTAACAGCGAATGTATATGACACCTCACTTCCCATTTAATTCTGTGCATCAATATTTTGTTGGAATATTTTGCTTATATTTCCTTAGCGATGTTTGGTTTGTGATGTAAAATATGAACGGTTTCTACGCTTTGACACAAAAGCGTCCTCAGTTTCTTCTTCTCCCCCATCGCTCTGTCAAGGTCTCTCTCCTTTATGTTTCTTTCTTCGTACCACTTTCTCTTTTTCTCCCTCTATCTTCCTCCTATCTGTCAATCCCCACTGTCTTACTGCCTGTGTTTTCCTAACTGGCTGAATCTTTCTCCACTTACACACACACACACACACACACACACACACACACACACACACACACACACACACACACACACACACACACACACACACACACACACTCTGTCTCTCTTTCTCTTTCTCTCTTCATTTCTCTGTCTTTAACCGATCTGTTTTTCTAACAATGTCTGTCTTTAATCCATGTCTCATAGATTTTCTCTGTCTCAATCTCTGTCATTTTCTCTCCCCCAACGCCCCCTCACTTTCTCTATCTTTATCTGTCCATCTCTCTCTCACCCTCTGTGTCATTGTCTCTATCTCTCTCTTTTGTTATTCCCCCTCTCTATCTCGCTCTTTCTCACTTTTACAATTTGTCGTTGCCTCTGACCTTCCTTATATCTCTCCCTCCATCACATTCTAACTCTCACTCTCTCTGATTCCTATCTCTTCCACCCCACTCTCTCGATCATTCCATATCTCTGTATACATCGTTTTCTCTGTAAGTTCTCTATAATTTTCTACCTGCTTCTCTAAATCGCTTCATTTTCACTCTCTGTATTTGCTTCTTTCAACATCTCTCTCTGTTTCCTTTTCGCTGTCTTCAAATTTTTCTCTGTACCTTTTCTCTATCGGTCTCTTGATATAGCTCTAGCAGTCCTGTTCTGTCCTCTTTGTTTAGCCATCTTTTCCTATCCTTCCTTTTACTAAAAAATTACTCACGCTACTTTCTGATTTTCACATATATATGCAGAGGCCAGACTAAGAGTAGGAATAGACTTAATCGTCCAAAATGAAATACATTATAAATATCTCCTATGTTACTGAATACTCTTTTTTTTCCGGCAGTCAACACCAAATGGATATACATACATATGTATGTATGTAAGCATGTATGCATGCATTTGTGTATGCATATATATATATATATATATATATATATATATATATATATATATATATATATATATATATATACATCATAAATATATAGGGATTGACAGTAACCTGCTTCTCCAACATACTGAGAATTCAGAAATAGCAGGTTACTGTCAATCCCTATATATTTATGATTATAAATTTTTACCGAAAAGGTTTTTTCATACTGAGCTACCCGGCAAAATTGTCAATTATTATTTTTATTACTAATTGGCGATTCCCTGCCCTGCATATCTATATATATATACATATATATATGCGTGTGTATAGGAGTGCATGTGTGTCTGCGTGTGTCTGTATATATATATATATATATATATATTCTGAATTAACACCGCTTCGGTAAAAATGCTTTGCATATTTGTTTTGAGTCTTTACGCTTCCGTTTGAAATCGCACCGAGAGCAACTCAGTCTTTGAACTGTTAGGTGTCGATTAAACAAAGTATCTGTCAAATGCTGGTACCGATATAAACCCTCCACAAAAAGAAACCAAATAGCCTTGTGTAATTACATCAATTGATGTGTTCGCGTAAGAGTCGCTATCCAACTCCGAATATTTCTTCTCTTTTTTTTTCTTTTTTGTCGAAGATGAATGCTCGAATTCTGAATGGTAGTACTGAAGATTGTAGCAAAGCGATTAATGGCATTCACGTCACATCACAAACTATCTCTAAGTCAACAAATAAATAAACAATAAATATCGGCTTGGTAAACATCAAAACAAGCCGTTATCTGCTACGGCCCTCTTTTAGTAAGGGGACGCCCAATTGAAATATCTTTATGAGAGGAAAAACTAGAATTTCTTTTCCATATATTAGTTACGAAGTTTTTTAACACAATACTGGGATAAAGTTATAGCATTGTGTTTATATTTATAGGTTTTTTCATCAGATTTGTGCAAGGTCTTGCAAGTACCGCATTCTTCAACTAGATGTTTCTCTAAAGAAGTCATTTAACCCAAATTTATAGTTACCGTATTTTATTTAAGCACATGCAGTTAAACATACGTTCCGAGAATTTTTCTACAATTATCTAGTGTGTGAATATGAACTATGATTTATGTGAATAGTCCATCGTCTCGGTAAAACCCTATGTTTTGAAGATGGAATATATGTGTATTTATATATAGTCCAATCAGATCGCATAAGCTCATACTGTATAGGAGCACAACTAGAAGTCAAATAAATCAGCTCATTTCTTAAACTACATAGGCATTTTATCGAAGAATAGAGATTAGCATGCTTGCATAATTAGCTCAATATCCGGTTCATAGATACTCACTCATAAAATTGTATGAAACTAGCTCTAACGTCTAAAAGTCCGCATGTGGATAATCATATTTTATTCCAATCGTAAAACGCACACTCACTTGATTAGCATCATCTTGCAACCAAACCTGGATGGGTAGCCATTCCACATTCCAAACTCTTATACCCTTTCTGTCTTACAATAATTAGTCATACATCTAACAAGACTCATCAACAAAGACAACAATATATATTCTGACGTGGATACATACCCGAGAAACTTTGTGGCTGCAGCTTCATAGCACGGCATCTGCGTAGCAGCCAGTAAGCATATGAAGTAAACGGCAGTCTTTGAGTATGGATATTTATTCGGAAGTTCGTGTCGTTGTCTGTATGCGTGTACGTATAATTATATGTGTGTGTGTGTGTGCAAGCCTGTATATATATATATATATATATATATATATATATATATATAT
>NC_068987.1:66648077-66648995 GCF_001194135.2 Octopus bimaculoides | reverse complement strand
GTTACTGGTAGCAATTTTGGTAATCACGATCGTTTTAGCATTCTGATAAGTGTTGACAAAAAAAAACAAAAAAAAACAAAAGCAAAGTTCACTTATTAGTATCACTGAAGTCATGACAAAAACATTTTTTAAGCAAACAACACGAATGGGGATTTCTTATTTTCTTATTGTCTTATTTCTCATTTTTTTGTTTTCCAGATGGCTGGCAGCTTGACTGTTCAGGGGCGAGCTAAGATAGCAGCACGCTATGAAGTGTGGAATCCCATTGTTTTAGTTCAGAGATGGTGGCGTGCATTGAAAGGTAAGCATTCAAAATTACATCCGGAGACAATAAAATGTTGTCATCCAAAGCTGATGATCGCAGACTCTGTGAACGATGCAAGAAGTGGCTCTCCAACCACATCCCGATCAGCAAAAACATGGCAACAGTGCAGGAAATACTTAATCGCAACCCGCAAATGTCAATACGTCAAGACACACAATATGTACGATGCTGCATAATGAATAATATTTTCGTCTGAGGAAACCCCATTCTGTGCAGGAAGCTCAAACCTGAAAACTGGGAAAGCCTACTTTTTTCTGTCGTGATTATATACCCCATTATTAGACTATTTTCCATAGTCATTGCACGGTCGCTATCATCTATCAGCTTTAAGCTTGTATAAATACCATTATCATATAAATATAAATACCATTATTATTATTTACAGGATTTTAAAACTCAGCACCGTATAACAAAATCATTCGCACCGAAACACACACACACACACACTCCCTGATGAGAAGGTTACAATTTTAATATCAAAGATCCCTATGGATCACACAGGTTGTAATCCTTTGAAACATATGTAGGAATAAAGTATGCAATTATAACATGCGTTTTCTCCATTCCTTAAATTCTTAAATATACTCAAATAC
>NC_068987.1:66647251-66648067 GCF_001194135.2 Octopus bimaculoides | reverse complement strand
TTAATATTATCTGTGGTGAATATTTGTAATTGATAATAATAACAACAGTAATATAGGCGGTTCCAGGTTTAATAGCATTATATAGATATAAAATTAAAAAAATTAGCACGAAGCTTAAGGATGCACAAAGCATCAACCTGTTTGGAGATAGGAGTTAAAGTTCCAATCCAACGAGCAAAGAGCACCAAAATAAAAGAAAATAAAAGTAAGCGAGGGAAACGGATAAAGAATTAAAGGAGTGCTTTTAATTTACATCGGTTGCTATTCTTTTCTCCCATTTAACTCCTATTTCTAAACAGTTTCATGCTTTGTGTATTCTTATGCTTCGTGATAATATATATATATAACCACATACCCCACCCTCAGTCTAACCCACACTCCACCCTTGCTTTCCCCATTCTCGCCTCCCCCACATCCCAACACCATACAACACCATGCCACACAAAACCACATCACATCACACCACCACGCACACAATAAGCACTGGCCACTTCCTAGCACCACGTCATCATCCACACACCTTCACATGCACACACGCACATACATGCTCACTTATACCTACGCACGCGCACCTTCGTTTTGGGATCACCACTACTTTACTAGCTCACCTACTTCCTACTTCTACTGTGTGATCCCTCTGTCCGGCATTCGCCATGATAGATCACTAGCCACTACACATTCTTTATTTTCTCTCCTTGTTTTTTTCTGTGTTCCTTTATGTGGAAGAGCGTAGGCTCGAAACGTTAGATATTTTCACTTCCCGAGCGTTAAACTAATACGTCTGTTTGTTGTCTACACCACCTGTCTTCGTCTTTT
>NC_068987.1:66638239-66641785 GCF_001194135.2 Octopus bimaculoides | reverse complement strand
TATAAAGCTTGAAACACGTGTACTGCGGAATCCTTTGTGTTCTGTTTTAATTTTACGTTTTTAACTTATATATATATATATATATAAATTCAATAATAGGACGAATTCTTTTACAAGAATTTATCAAGAAACTAGCGTGAAAAAAAAACTCATAAGGGAAAAAATCCATCATTTATTCTCGAAATATATATTTATATTTATATAAGGGCATTACTATACAATAAAGAGAGGGAAACAAGCGAGAGAAACAGGGAAAGTCCACTTGGTATTATCCATTGTAATATCCATTGTGATATGGTTATCCTTTAAATTGATACATTTATATAAATGTTCATCGGTATTCTGAAATCTGTCCATATTGTACCACAATTCAGGGAAGAATTGTATATGCCACTATCTGGCATATACAGGTGCTTACAATTATCAAGTATTACTTCTAAAATTTGCTGTCCCTCATAGCGTGAGGCATTATTGTATAGTAATGCCCTTATATAAATAAATATATATATATATATATATATATATATATACAGCCAGCCAGAGAGACACATAGATAGATAGATAGATAGAAAGAAAGGTAGCAAAACAAATTGGGCATTTAGGATTAAACGAGATACTAAGAAAACAAAAGAAAGAAAAACCAAGGAAAAACTGTGATCGGATGAAATTTTAGTCTTGTCAAATCACTAAAATCAGTTTTTTGAAAGCTCCTTCGAATGGTGTGAAGCTATGTCTCAAGACATATTTCCTTGGAGACATTGAATTATGCAACTTCAGGCCTTTTCTTTATAGTTTCTTTTTGTTTTACGGTTGTAAGGACCTAACCTTCTTCTACAGATTACTTGGCGAAAATACTATCGACAGAAGAAATATTACTCTCGAATGACCATCATTATATCCTATATAAGAAGAGATATTATTAGGAATGCTGAATAATGGTCACGGGATTTTAGCGCACTATGCTTCTTTCTTAAGAAGCGCCCTGGCAATTTGCGACTTCAGTGAGTGAAAAGTCACTGTTAATATACATGTCGTTTGCAATTAAATTTGGTCCGTATATGAGGCTAGATGCCTGGAATCGAGGGAGCGCAGGATCATGACATCACGTGATGAGGCAGTTTCTGTTCGCATATGAAATACTTCTCGTTTGCTACGATATATTACTGTGCTCTTAACACTGTACGCCTATATGAGAGAACCTCTCAGGGCGATTACCTCATCATTGGGCATTCCAATAATACATCCACGTTATTAGTATATACAGATTGCCATATGTATAATAAAGTGTTTCTATCATTAGACAACGGTCATTCCGGGTCACCGACTTGGAGGACATTTACACGAACGAATCGACTCCACAAATTATTATTTTTTTCTGTAAGCCCGTCTTTTGCCGAACCGCTAGCTTACGTGGAAGTAAACACATCGACACCGGTTTCAAGGGAAGGGTAAACACTGACACAAAGAAACACACATACATACATACAAACAATTACACACACACATATATATATGCATATACATACAAACATATATACATACATATATATGCATGTATATATGTATGTATGTATGTATGTATGTATGTATGTATGTATGTATGTATGTATCCTTAACGGTCATTTTCATAGGAATTTTCAGTGACCAGATAATTGAAGATATGGTGGCGTGGGTTTCCGCTCCGGCATCCGAAACTCGGAATTTTATCATGGCTGCCGAATAAGTATCACATATTTTTACAGATAAAATCCTCTATTTACATAATATCGAGGTCTCTTTCTTTGTTTTGTTTTCCTTTCTATCAATATATATATATATATATATATATATATGTGTGTGTGTATAGTCAATCCAAACATGAAGAAGCAAGAAAAAGCAACCACGCGTGGATGTGGAATAAGTACAGTGTTATTGGACGCTCAGGAAGGAAAAGAAAAGAAAGTGGATCTCACGTTTCGAGCGGAGCTCTTCATCAGAAATATAGAAAAAGTCCATAGAAAAGAGGACGGAGAAAGAAAATCGCCAACGATGCACAAGCGTTCACATATTGAAATGACCGAAAGGAATGAGTGAAGAAAAAGTTCTTTCAAAGACAGGAAAGTGCAAGAGAAGGAGGTATGTGTGTGTATGTGCGGGTATGTGCGTGCGCACAGGTCTCTGTGTGTGTGTATGTGTAATGATACCACGTGTATGTGCGTGCGTGAGTGTGTGCGTGTGTGTGGTTGTGGCTTTTTATGTACGTGTGTGGTTGGACTTAGTACCGTACCGTTTAAGGTCATATATATATATATACATACACAATGTATATGTGTATTTAAATAGTGCAAGACACTTGGCCATGGTTCCGCACAGTTTGACAAAGTCAGGAACCATTCGATTGGGAAGCAAAACTTGTTACCATATAACCATGACTGCACCAATGTGTGTGTGTGTGTGTGTGTGTGTATGTGTGTATGTGTGTGCGTAGCGTGTGTGTGTATACAGATATAGATAGATAAATAAATAAGTAGATAGATAGGTAGATAGATAGATAGATAGACAGACAGACAGAGACATACATTCATAAATACAGAAATACATACATGCATACATATATGCATACATATATGCATATATATATATTTGAATATATATATATATGTATATATATATATATATATATATATATATATATATATATATGTAAATATATAGGTATATATATTATATATTAATATATAATGAGGAAGTTGTCATTATTACTAAAAGTGTTATTGAATTTATAGAATGTGCGAAGTAGTAATGTGCCGGAAGACATATGATATATTTTGTATCTAAATCCTATTGGGTTAGTCTTGAACTGATGTTTATTCAAATGGTTATATAGAGGTGTGTGAAGAAAATGACGTAGTCGCGTTTTCGACATCTATCGAGCAAAACGTAGCTTCTCAGGCTTTTCAGTTGCTTAACTGCTTTTAACTCTGCATTGAAGATATTTTGTTCCAATTAAGTCGACAAAATCACTGATACAAAACAGCATATAAATCCATTTTCCTATAAATTGGTAAACATTGTACCTAAGTAATAAATCATTACTTAATTCCAAGAGCTACTGTATATGGAGCATATAGATCGCAATTCAGTTAAATATGCATTCATATTGTTTACTGCAACTTCGACGACATCAGTTCCATAACTTTAAAAATCGATTTTATATTTCGACATAGTATTCGATGATATATTGATTTCTACACGCAAGAGAATGAAACAGCAACAACACTTCGAAGGATTTTACACAGCTAAAACTTATATAGAAAAAGTAAAGTCTCATCAGTTCATAATTTCTATGAATCTAGAGTATGTATTATTCCTGTATCTGCAACTCTGGTTTTACAGTATTTTGAAAATTACTTCGTTATCAGTTTGCGAAATTCATATTTAGGATTGAAAGCGAAATTATCTGAAATCAGAGTTTAGAAATCATATTAATGATTGAAACAGAATTTTCGGAATTCATAAATCATATTACCAGGCTGAAACCCACAAATTATAGTTAATGTGTTTGAA
>NC_068987.1:66637059-66638139 GCF_001194135.2 Octopus bimaculoides | reverse complement strand
TAGATAGATAGATAGATAGATAGATGGTTAGAGAGATAGATATCTGTGTGTATCTTTGAGTCTGTGTTTGTCCCCCTTCCACCGCTTGACAACCGGTTTTAATATGTTTGTGTTCACGTAACTTAGCGGTTCGGCAATATCGGTGATACAATAAGTATCACGCTTTAAAAAGTATTGGGTTCGATTCTTTCGACTAAAAATTCTTCAAGGTGGTGTCACAGGATGGCCGTGCTCTAATGAGTGAAACACGTAAGAGTTAAAAGATAGATACGAACAGACACGCACAGAGATACACAAGAAGATACATGCATGCATAGACAGACAGGCGCACACAAGTTCTCTCTCTCTGAATTTTGTTGAAACTCTTTGTTCCAGGGACATAATCAAACACGTTAAATCAGATTAGAGCACATGCTTGTATGCACATACGTGAGCACATACGGGACCACAGAATTCTCGTGTAGCATCCATCCACCATCTGAATGAGTTTCTTGGTCAGTCCAAGTCTCAGACCCGTGCAACAACACAGACTCCGCTGCAGCAACGAAGAGACGGATCTCCAGGTATTAGTCAATATTTTAGTCAACAGTCCATGGAGATTTCATAGATCCGCAAATAATTTTTAGAAATACTACACGCAGTTTTCCATCCCATTTCATATGCAAAATAGAACGTATTTTAATCTATTCATCTGAGAACAGGGCATGCATTCGTTTTTGCCATTAGGTAAGAATATCTTTGGCACTCTTCTGAAATATACCAGATGCCCGATCAAATGAAATCCTTTCTCATCGAACATTATGAGTAACTGAGTATTCTACGGTTATTGGTGCGCTTAACGTAATTCTCATCCGAAATCCATTAGTATGTTAGAGCAAGAGAAAATTCTGACATTTCAGTTACATACATATTCCACACGATGAGCTTTTCTACACAGACACAAGCAATTAAATATCTATTCATCTCTCTCTCTAAATACGTCCATCCATCCATCCATCCATCCATCCACCCATATATACATATATATATGTCTGTGTTTGCGTATATATATATATATATATATATATATATATATATATA
>NC_068987.1:66636013-66636556 GCF_001194135.2 Octopus bimaculoides | reverse complement strand
CACACACACACACACACACTCACACACACACAAACATATCTAAGGCGTGTAAAATTGCCGATATCCATGGACGTGTTCTCTGCTGTGATCTTTGGCCTTCATCGTCGCTACCATGCCCTGTATCTCCCAGAGACAAGTGTCTGTCCTTAGAGCATCAACATATGTTATGCTCAGTCTCCCTCTTCTAATGTGTCCTTGTAGGGTTCCCCACAGAAGCACTGAGTACAGTATCAACTCTGAATGACGGGGAGCATATCCGTCTCTGTGTTATTTTGGAGCTAAATATTGGGAGGCTCTTGTACAACTCTGAGTTCTTCATCCTCAGTTTAAACTGCTTAATGTTCAGAACCATCCTCAGAATTTTGACGTAGCACCCATCAAACATATGAGTGAGTTTCTTGATCAGTGTCCAAGTTTCAGACCCGTAGAACAACACAGATCTACTGCAGCAACGGAGAGAAGGATCCTCAGCTCTTTACGAAGTTTCGACTTCCATACAGATCTCAAACTGTGGCATGCTAACCAGGTTTTACTCTTTCTCAC
>NC_068987.1:66633229-66634509 GCF_001194135.2 Octopus bimaculoides | reverse complement strand
TATATATATATACTATTTATATGTGTCAGTGTGTGTGTGTGTGTGTGTGTTTAGTGTGTAAGTATACATATGAGAAGAGAAACACATTTCTCGGATGGATTATAATTGAATTAATTTCAATGCTGATTCATTTAAAATAAGCATCGATAACACTTTAATTACATAATTAAATATTGTTGAAGAAAGGAAACTTCGGACAGAGCTGAAAAAAAAAATCTAGATCTCACAGAAAGAATTTCTTTGCCGTAGTTCTATAATGTGTCTCAGGCACTGTATCACTACTGAAATGTATGCATAGTTACCATTGTTTGCTAATAGCTATATACGAATAAATACACACATGACTTTCAACAACTGAGAGTCATAAAGTATTTTAATAATAATTTAATAGATAATAGGACATATTCTCAACTCCTCACTGCAGTCTATACAAGAAAATTCTCGTATTCACATATAACTGTCATACTGATTTAGAAAGTTTTAATGAGGTTTCAACTTTCACACAATATTTCTTCCCGGAATGTCCATGATGAAACGAATGGAGAGAAATAAAAAATTATAAAGAAAAAAGATAAGAAGCTGAAATTAGATAAACGAATAGCTAAAGCACATTATATCCAACTGGACTAAAGGTGAAGTATTGGAATACATATGGTCTATTAAAACCAGAAGAAAGATCAAAGTGTGACCGGCAAACCAATAACCGGCTCTGTAGGAATACAACACGGAGTAACATAAGGAATTAATGGATAGCAACGACGATGAATGGCTTAGAATTTCACACAGACCAATTAGTTACTTATCGCACGATTTCTTCAAGTGATTTTGTGTTTCTATCTGATAAAGAGATATAGAGAGGAAGACGTCATTTCGCTGAGAGAGAACTTTTCTACTTGTTTTTTTCCATCATACTACGAGTAGTAGTAGTAGTAGTAGTAGTAGTAGTAGTAGTAGTAGTGGTTGTAGTAGCAATACTTCTACTTCTATTGCTGCTTCTATAGTCTTGGTTCTATACATAAGTGCAAGACATACATTTCTAGGGAGAACGTGTTCTGAATTAGGTTCACTGTTCTACAGCCGTTTATTTTCAATCCCCAACTTAAGCAGAGTAAGTAAATGCAAAGTCAAATCTGAATATATTTGAACGTAGGTTGTGTGATTAAGAAACTCGCTTGTCAATCATATGCTTCTGGGTTCGATCCCGCAACGTTACCATTTGACGAAGTGTAATCAATCAGCACACAGAATATATGCAACGAATTTGCTTGTGCGCGCGCGCA
>NC_068987.1:66623489-66632892 GCF_001194135.2 Octopus bimaculoides | reverse complement strand
TTATATATATATATATATATATATATATATATATATATGAAAACATGTATGTATGTGTGCATGTAGCAGTAAAATAAGTACCTGACTCTCATAATTAAAGGGATTCATAGAATCTACCGAAAGTTTTGCTTGTAGCAGTCCCGTACGACTGTAGTTCAATAATTAAAGTAAACAGAAGAAAAAATGTAGAAAACAATGCATTATAGGGAAGCTATTATTAAGAATAAATACACATAAGATTTGTCATTACAAAATTTGTACACATCTAAGGCTTGTTTAAATCAACTTTCGTAATCGATGTTATACTTTCTGTTTGAGTTGTCCTACACGCAGCAAGTACTTCACTGATATACTCTTTATGTTTCTCAGTGACTGGGAAGAGCAATTTAAATTGACATAGCTGACATAACGTTATAATACAATCAAGTTTGATGGTAATATAATCGGATAATAATATAGAGACTGACACCTTTCTAATTCCGAAGAATAGTGATTCCATACAAAGATGTATCTTCACTTGAAAATCTATTCGCCATTTCCGTGGAGGTGTCACTTGGAGAAACCCAATAACATTTTTGAAAGAAAGTTTTTCTCTTTCCACTAAGCGCAACTTGTCTTCCAATTTCCTGTTTAGCAGCTTTAGGATAAAAGAAATTGACTATCTTTACCATTTTAAACAGTACAACTCTCATTCTTGAGCATTCACTATCACAGCAAATGATTTGAAAATTAAATTGTTTAGCACACTCACTATATTGTCGCTCGAATAACATACACAATTTCTATATTTTTACAAACATGATTTGTAAAGTTACACTGTTTTTCACTCTACAAATCAGACGAAACATACAATGGAATAATATTCTAATATCTGGAATGGATATTTTGCAACACATATATAACCCCTTGATTATCTCCATTACGAATGCCACTAGACTGATTAGTATGATGTCACTCACTAGTTTACACCATCCCAATCTCAAAGAATGTTTGTCTCTTTTTTCCCCCCTGCTATTTGCTCTGTCCCTACACTAGCCTCTAATTCTCGAAGGGGCCTGAGTTCACGCCACCGCCGCGGCAGACACTCCAGACTTATTCGTTTCACACATTTTCATCACAATTATTTCGTCCTCCATTTCGATTTAATTACAACACTCACTCCATACTCTTTGAACATAGTCATCTACAATAACCTTCTTACTCTTATGTTTACCGAATTAATAATCCCGTAGTTACTAACGAGGCACATTGACCACGTCAGTCTCACTGGCCCAGATGATCTGCCAAATCATGGACACAGTTTTGATTCAACACCAAACTAAAACCTTTAACAAGTACTGAAATTGACGACTGTTCTATATCAAATGAAACAAATACATCGAAAGTAAAAATAATTATCTGAAGGAGATACAGTTTGATTAATTGCGTTTACTTGAAGTACACTGATAGGTAGCATTCATTTTTTCTGAGCGTTGGACATTGAACCGAAGAATTATATAATTTATTTTATTTCACGTATCCTACAAATTCATGTGAAGGTTATATACTATTCTCATACATTTTATCATTAGTCTTGTGAGCTTTGTTTACAATGAAGCTGTAATTCGTAGTCAGAACGAGTTGCTTATTCTTTAATAAGAAATATTGATTTCAAATTTTCGCACAAGGCCAGTTATTTCCTGGGTTGATCGATCACATCGACCTCAGATGTGATAAAGATTCTGCCACCTCACCTTTTTACTCAACAATATTAAAAACGTATCCGATTATTCGACCTTAAATTGATCTAAATAGTAATTGTAATATTACCTAGGATCATACAGTAAATCCTTTCGCAAAAGCTGCAGCAACGGACATTTATGAATGCTTTCCACACACATATTGTGTTATATTTGTGAAATCCTTGTTATTTTCTTTTCTATGTTACATTCATTTCTATAGAAAAATCTAAGCATATTTACAACTTAATAGTTGTTACTTAGTTGAACCAACTGACCTAGTCTTAGCTATCACTTCGATATATAAATATTCCTTATAATTTTGGTACAAGACAAGCAGTTTAGAGGCGAGTGGGCAGTGCTCGACTTGTACTTTATGTTATCAGCCACGAAAGAATGGAAGTCAAGTCGACTTCGGCGAAATTTGAACTCAGAACGCAAAACAATCGGAAGAAAAGCTACAAAGCGTTTTATCAGACGTGCTAACCATTCTTTCAGCTCACCGACTTCCATGAATATAAATGATAATTTAAATTCCTTCAGAATATTTACCTGAATTCAAATCCACATCTGCACCACACACTTCTGATTTCAACTCTTGATTTGTAAAACATTGTTTTAATTAGTGGAAGTTCAGTATTTACAGTAGTAAGGTACAACCTTCTAAATTGATAGCTGCAAGTTATTATAGATTCGAACCTATGAAATACAAGTTGCAAGTGGTAGTTTGACAAACTTGTATGGGGACACAAAATTGCAAAGGTTCATAGCTCTGATAAGTTTATAGTAAGTCTACATTCAATGTATATCCTTTCGTTCATGACTAGCAGTAGACATGCGAAAGAAGACAAAGCATTTTCGATTTTATTTTATAGAGGAATACGTTCGTGTCTTTTTCATGTTTATCCATTGAAACAAACAATGATGTTACTGAAATATAATGACACAGTCTCCATTCAGAAGCTGTCTCATCTGTTTCAATAAATGGATTTCATACAAGAACAAGTGTTTAAATTAACAAATACCATCAAGCTATTCCCAAGACACATTTGTGCTTGAAATAATCACAGCTAAAACTTCACAATTAAAAGATGGTAGAAAAATTGTTCATTTCCGTTTCGCTGTAACGATTACTTTTATCTTTCAATATAATTAGTTTGTTGTTTCTTATTATTCTTTTCCTTTACAGATACTTAAGTTGGCTACTGCTTAGACACGTTTTAAATTTCCAGTTATAGTAGGGTTAATTCCATATCTTCATTCCGTGGCATCGCCAAATGAACAATGGCTAGCGAAGACTGGCGTTAATTTACCACTGTAAAGCAATTTTGTTTATAGGCAGGATGTTATAAAACACTTTACAGAAATCATAAAAGATTCTTTGATTTATCGTAATTATCGAGAAATGTTCAGAAAACTTCTGAATTAATTTTATAGACAATTAGGAACTACTGTAGCTAATGGTTGTCGAAACAGAACACTGTGTTTTCTCTAATTTAACAATGATCAAACGTATCTCACTATATTCTGCATAATTAATAATGTTTAGTGGTAAAAAATCATTGAAATTCCAAAAACGTTCGAAAATTAGGAAGTTCATAAAATTTTTCCTACGCATACTACGTTGGAAATACTGAATTATCTTCCACCAAAGAATGTTTATCGTTGACCATCACTACCTCATTGGAAAATTGACAAAAAGTGTTAGGTTCCGATGAGTATTTATATTCAATATATAAGACTGTAAAATATCAAGTTCGTGGCACGCTTCCAATAAATTTCTATTTAAGATGTATGTGAATGGACTTGACACATACATCACCATCAACTTTTATTATAAGCTAAAACTAAGCCCAAATATTCATTACTACATGTGGGTAAGTGTGGTGTCTGTGAACGTGTGTTTATAACACTTGATGTTTTTTATGAGCTTGTATGTTATATACATACACGGATGGGTAAATGTACTTGAAAGACGAATACAAGTAAAGAAGATAACATAAAAGATAAACTCTTGATTTTGTATACTCCTTTCCATTTTCATAGGCGGTAGTAAAACCGCCTGGTTGCATTTATTGCTAACTCCAAAAATGAGAGATAACTTCAAGATACAAGAATATTTTAAAATTTGCATGCAATTAAGGAATTGGCAACCTGGTTGCCTAGAGATAAAAAAAGGAAACGAGTGGTCATGTACTGCTGCATTAATAGCACAGCCGTTACCCTATCTTATCTCCAACATACGAGAGGTATAAAAATTAGTAGAAATCATTTATGGACTAGGTAATTTCTATAGCTGAAAATAAAATTACTTAAAACTAATTAAATGGAGCAACCACTGGCATGTATGTAAACAAAGAGACGAGTGAGTGTATATTAAATAACATATAAGACAAATTCTTGATTTATTGTGATTCTATCTGTTTCCAAAGAAGTTAGTAATATTGCTTACTGGTCACTGCGACAGACTCCAAATAAAAAGGGGAGATAATATAGAGGAGATAATATACAGGATGAAGAATTCTCCAAAATTGCCATGATTTTAAGGAAAATACAGAATGATTATCGGGAGACAAACACAGGTCCTTTCTATCTGAATAAGCATCATTAGCATAACAGTTGCCCAACCTTGTCTCCAGCAGAAAGAGACGTATACAAGTCAATAACAAGTCAATGAATATACAAGTCAATGAATAGAACAATTTTAGAACAAATTAGTTTCTCGGATAATTTGCCGATAAGGTAACCGAAAATGTGCTATGCTTCTATATAGGGATACACACGTTTATATGCAATTAATGTATAACAGAATATGCATGTGTGTGTACGTGCGTGTCTGCGTGTATGTATGAGTATTGTGAATGTAATGTGTGTGTATGTAATTATATCATAAAAATTGGGATCCGTGTCACCCTAGACAATTTAGTACATAAATAATTTTGGGGCAATAAATAAGTAGAATGTTTGTAATTACTATACTACCCTATAATTATTAATATTCAATCGGATTAAGTTTACTTTGTTAATTCTATTTTATGTTAAACATTTTACGGAAACAGTTTATAGGGAAATATAAACGAACTAACGAAGCTTATTATGATCTCCCAGTAACTGTACTGAAACAAAATATTAAAGAAAGTGTCCAATATTCATCCTTTGTCCTAATATCACCAAATACCCCAAGAAATCTTAATACATCTTTACAAACAATACTCTAATATTCTCTCAATATACCTAATTGTTTTGCAAACTGTATTCAACGTGTATATGCTTTCTTCCCCATAATAAACTATTCATGAATATTCTTCTCACTGTATCAATAGAGCTTCGTGATTTGTTAGTGTAGATTGCCAAAGGATATGAGAAAAACTTTGAGACGAACGCAAAGAGTAAGATGGAGATAGAAAATTGAGAACAAGAGAGAAATACAAACAGTATGATAGAGAAGTTATAAAGATATACAACACAATATATATATATATATATATATATATATATATATAGACATAAGCAGAAGGAAACAAGCATGAAGTGACGAAACATAATATATAATAATAGAACACGTGAAATACATGGGAATGGAATAACATGAACTTTGTAACTATTAACAGAATGGAAGTGATATACAAAGCAACAGCTATTCTATCAGTTAACTGCAAGGTCAGCGTTCGTGTGTGCGAATTAATCAATCTATAACCATATTTCCAGCCGACATTTCTATTTTGGAATCACAAGAATAATATTTGTGTCAAGAAGAAATATGTAAACTATAAATGAAATAGATAAAAAAAAAACTAAAGTATTACATTCAGAAAATATAAGTTCCTGCACTGGTTCAAGGCAAAAAATTACTTTTTCCTTTTTTCAGTCCAGAGCGAAATCCCTGTCGATGGCCTTTCACAGAGATTTGGAGATGGGTGGAAGGAATGGAGGGAGGGATCATTAAACCAGGGACCTGGCACGAGAATACTTGAAGCAGAATGCATCCTGGTAAAGATAAACAAGGTGGTGAACTTAAAACCGGGCAAAGGATTAAGTGTATCACCCAAGGAGTTTGGATATGTACCGAACGCAATGTGATGGAATAATTACCGCAAAGGAATCGGTCCGACTTTCACATAGTGCTGCCTACCTACGGTCATGGATTGTTATTCCATCAAAAATGAAATGCGAAGCTCACCTTTGTGGGGTTTGAAATCAGAGATCATAAAGTCAGCACAAATCCCGCGAGGCAGTGTGTAGACTCTGCAAATTCGCCGAGTTGGGGTATTTAATCCAACCAAACCATATGTGTTTTAATCAACAGTTAGAGTGATAAATTGTAAAAACGACTTCAGTGTGATTAGAACTTTCAATGATATATATATATATATATATATATATATATATATATATATATATATACTGTTCAGTATCTACAGGAACTTTAAATTCGACTGTTTTATAATTAAAGGCTGTTTCGTAAGAAGTGAATCGATGAAGTAACATTGAGCAGGGTGAGGTGGTGGATGTTGTTGCTGTATTTGTTGTTGCTTTTGCTTTTGTGGTTGCTGTTTATCTGAAAGGCAGCCTCTGATCGATTAGTCAAAATCAAAGCGTTCTGACTCTGAACAACCCATTTGCGACATGAAGTATAATATGATCTAATATATCCGTCCTTCTTTAGATGATAATGTAGGATTTCAGAGGAAAAGTGTGTGCCGGAAGAGCGTGTGTGTGTGTGTGTGTGTGTGTGTGTGTGTGTGTGTCTGTCTGTGTGTGTGTGTAAGAGAGAGAGAGAGAGAGAGAGAGAGAAAGTTCTACTAGTATTTCTAGTAAGTCGAGAGACTGCCTTTGAGCCGCCATCGCTAGTTTGAGCCAAGAAGATGGATTTAACACATGAATGTTCTTTTAGATGGAAAGAACAATTTGAAAGGAACTTTTTTTTCTACAGGAAACAAGATAAACAGAAAATGATGCTAGCTAACAACATCACATACAATCCTAGAAATAAAGAAAACTGATAAATATAAAGGAGAGTAATAAATTAAATTCAAATTGACGGGTGAGCAGAGAAAATCTGAAAATAAAAGATAATGGAGAATAATGTAGCAGAATAACATTCAATGAATCTACTTAGATATTAAAATAACTAATGTCTCAACAGAGTGCCAAATTTCTTCATGATATATATGTAATGCGCTCATGAGAGCTTTGGACAAAAAGCAGAAGCATCTGAGGAACAAATTAAATTTTGTTTCTAAATATACGGATAACGCCAAACCAAAAAGAAAGGAAAAAAAAACTTCTATAGGTCGGTTTTCTGTTTGATATTCAAGCATTTTAGGCGGACAACGAATAAATAATTTTGTCCAGATGAGTTCACAAGGCTAGAACAGTTTCTGTATATCTTTATGTAGGACGGTGAAATTAAATAACAACAACAACAACAACAATAATAACAATAATAATAATAATAATAATAATCCTTTCTACTATAGGCACAAGGCCAGAACTTTTTTGTTGGGGGGACTAGTTGATTACATCGACCCCTGTGTGTAACTGGTAGTTATTTTATCAATCCCGAAATAATGAAAAGTAAAGTCGGCCTCCACAACATTTGAACTCAAAACGTTATAAGTCGGAAGATATCCCGCTAAGCGCGCTGTCAAATTTGTCAACAATTCTGCCATCTCGCCATTTTCGATAATAATAATGGTTTCAAATTTTGCCACAAGGGTAGCTACTTTTCTGGAGAGGGAATAAGTTGATTACATCGACCCCAGTAATTCACTGGTACATAATTTATCAAGCCCGAAAGGATGAAAGGCAAAGTCGACCTCGGTGGTATTTGAACTTAGGACGTAGTGACATGCGAGATACCGCTAAGCATTTCGTCCAGCGTGCTAACGATTCTGCCAGCTCGCCGCCTTTCTCTTCGATAATAATAGTAATCCTGTCTACTATAGATGAATGGCCTGATATTTTGTGGGGAGTGAGTAGTCGATTAGATCGACTCCACTCTTCAGCTGGTGTACTGATTCTAGCGAAACCCAGAAAGAATGGAAGGCAAATTCGACCTCGACGGAATTTGAACCCAGAATGTAAAAATGAACGAAATAGTTCCAAGCACTCTGGCCGGCGTGGTAACGAGTCTACCAGTTCACCGCCTTAATGTTAAAATTATAATATTTGTCAATTAGCTCATTCTTCCTTAGTGGCCTGAAGTCGTTGAGCAAGTTTTCATGCTTCGAAGCCAACCTCAAGCGACCTAAATTTATATTGCAGGTGAGATCGAAACAAATAAGTAAAGCCGATTATCTGATTTCCCGGGTTTCTTTATAGATAGCTTAGTAAGGGACCGCCAAAATCTTTTATTTAAAAAATGTTTAAAGTTTTTCACGTCGAGTAAATTCTCCTAAGGGGGCGATACACAAGAATTCCCCATTGTGGGGTTTCTATGGTTATTTTGTTCGGACCCCCACCTGAAGTATAAATAGTGTCTCTTTTGGGGTATACATACTCCATCAAATTCTCTTTAAACTTTCAGAGACGTGTTTAGTTTAAGGGCTTACCTGTTAGTTGTTGCTATAACTATAGTTAATTTTTAGTGCCGTCTTTAGTGAATCTTTTGCTATCGCTGTGGTTTTCTCTAGTCGTTACTGTGTTTGTTGTTTCCTTTTCTGATTCTGTTATTGCTTTGGGTGATGTTACTGATTTTGTTGTTGTTAATGTTATTCTTGGTATTATTGTGGATATTGCTATTTTTGTGGTGGTTGTTGGTTTGTTGAGTAGTTGACCTTTTTGACCCCCCCCCCGTCAATGATTCTTACCATACTATATATCCTTCCGTTCTCATTTCCTTCTTGGCAGCATTTTCACTACCAACGAATCGGATTAAATGGGGGGTATCCTAAGTCCTAACCAGATTTAAAGGCTCGAAGAGTGCCAGGGATGTACGCACAATTGATTTTTGTGGTGAATTTAACTGTTGTTACATGTGAAGCTTTCTGTGCTTCTTAATTGTTGCCTTTCAGCTTTCCCTATCTCACTCTATTTCGTTTAATCTTTCGATAACAATCGGTCTACCAGGCCCTCAGGAATGATCACCAACTGAATCTTTAGTGATATTTACATACTGCTTTGTTAGTACACTTTTAACTCTCTTTAAACCCCTGTTGTTCCTCAGATCATGCTACTCTTGCTTCGTACCTTAGATAGACTACTAGTCAGTATATGTTTCAGTATTTTCTGCTTTCAAGAAGAATGATCAATTCTTGGGATGATCAAGCAGTTATTGCCACAATTCTACCAACCATCACGCATTTTAAATGGCTACAACTATTTCAGATTGATTGCCTCCCACGCAGTCTACTGTTTTTGAACTGTACCTCTTGCACCTATATTTCAGTTTGTGGCTGTTGCAGCCTCCTCTCTATTCAGTTGGAGCATTTACACATTTACTTGTTTCAGTCATTTGACTGCGGCCATGCTGGAGCACCGCCTGTAGTCGACGAAATCGACCCCAGGACTTATTCTTTGTAAGCCTAGTATTTATTCTATCGGTTTGTTTTGCCGAACCGCTAAGTTACGGGACCGTAAATACACCAGCATCGGTTTTCAAGCAATACTGGGAGACAAACACAGACACACAAACACACACACACACACACACACATATATATATATATATATATATATATATA
>NC_068987.1:66617709-66623135 GCF_001194135.2 Octopus bimaculoides | reverse complement strand
AAAGATGACAGTATTGTTTACTGAAACGTTGACAGCAGTGGTCTTCACCACATCAGTGACAAAAAAAAAAAAACAGTTTGCATATTTATTTCTTCCGTTTTATGTCCCTTACTATTTTGGGGAAGTTCTCTTTCACACATTTCTTTCCAGTGATAATAGTATTCCTTAACAGGGATCCAGTTTCCTTTAAAAGGAAATAATAAAATTTGTACATGCAATTTAAAACAAAAAGATCCTTGAGAAATCGGGCAAAACGAAAAAATCGTGAAAAAATGCGGGTTAGACCCTTTATGTAACTAAATAAAAAATTTCAATGGAAAGACGTTTCATTTCAGATGCAACATGCAAAAAAAAAGGCTCAAATTTCCAAATCGGAAATTGAACGTTCCTTTCAGGCCAATGCTTGGTGTTACCAAAACAGCAACAACAAATACAACTACTTCTGTACTCCTCCCAGTTGTGACAGTACCCGTTCGGTAGAAACCCACAGGTCTGATAGATTCGAACACTGTACGATTGCATGCAGAACGGTTTCGTTGCTGTGCACGCAACGTGGGCACGTAGGCGAAATCGTGACGCCGTGCCTCGCAAGTTTATTCCGAACTGGCAAGGCACTCCAGAAGCACAGCGAAGCCAGGGGCCTCTGGAAGTTGTCCGTAGATTCCGCGCCGAAAGTCTTCGACGTGGATAGGCAAGCTGACTGTCATCGAAACCCAGAAATTCCCCAAGGCCGTCATCACACTTACCCTCTACCAGCCCTCTATAGTATGCCAAGGTGGTACCTACTCTGCCGGCATTGCTCGTTCGGGAGAGAAGCATGAGCGCCTGTCGACACTCTGTTTGCCAAGCTCTCAGCCTTAGTCTACATCTGATCCAGCATTCTAGTTCACCAAAAGAGGTAAACCTTGGAAATATCTCATCAACGACGGAGACCATACCCGCTCAGCGTCGAGGTGGAGCCAGAGATACCTCAACATCAGCGCATGCTTGCGCATCTTTAGCCACAGCCTCCCTAACCCACCCTTTAGCGGCTGTTGGCAGCAGATAAAGCGCCTTACAAGAGGCCGCTACACTCTCACAAGAAGTTAAATAGCATGCGTTCCAACTTGTTTAGCCACGAACGGGGCACGGCACGACGGTTAGGCGTTAGGTAAGAACAGATGCGATATACACATTTGCCACCTCCACCCTCCCTTTCAGGGATAGCCCCCACCCAGAATAATTCTGAGTTATAAACGCCACCTGCCCGAAATCTCGCTTCAATTCTCTATCTGGAGGCCTAGACCAAACCAGACTCCAACATTTCCACTGGACCATCTGTCTAGCGTCCGGTGACGCTATTGGACGGCATCGACCTACCTTTCCAGATGCCGAGCTGCAAGCCGAGCGTTTTATCCCAGTTAATTCTTGCTCTTGACACCGCTTCGAATCCTTTAGGGCCTAATCTATCCCCTGTAGGTCATGGTCCCAGGATATGCTGTGACTGACTTTCCATACCCTAAATCTTGGCATCTGGCTCTGCTTCTCGAGTGTTGACCGTGAGTGAGGATGGCGTTCTGACTTCACCTCGAGGCTAAATACGAGGGTTGCAGAGTCAGAGCGAAGATACGTGCAATGGGCCAAAGGAGTATCAACTCTGCCGGATGGGCTCGTGTTGTAGAGTCTCAGCGTGGTAATAATTCCACATTAAGGTTTTTGCCGAACCAACAAAGGCAAACGGTAACTGAACCCGAGGAGATGTGTACGGCTTTACACGAGCATTTCACTGGACTGTTTGGGGGCGGGGGGCGATGGGCCGGAATGTGGGAGGACCTCACGAACCTCTTCGCCAAGGAAGAGCCGATCTGTGCGCGGAAGTGGAGAATGCATTGTCGGAGTGCGGTGGAGACAGGTTGCTGAGCCACGATGGTCTCCCCTGTGAATTGTATTAGACTATGCCAGACTTATTTGGGCATCTGCTGGCCTGTGTCTTCAATAACTGGCAGACGAAGGGGATTATTCTTGCGTCTATGAGCCAGGGAGTGGTGGTGTTGATCAGAAAGGACCCAAAAAAGGGGGGCGTAATTAACAACTTAAAGGCTCACCACTCAACGCAGAGTTGAAGGGTAAATAGGATTCCTGGCAAGGGTGGGACGTTGGTCCATTTAGACCAACCTAAAGCTTTTGATTTTGTAGACCATCAGTATCTGGCGGCTGCTCTCGAGGCGGCCAGTTTTCTCCCGACATTTCGCGGCTGGATCAACGCTTTATATAGTAACATCAAGTCGGTATTTCGAGTGAACAATTTCTTTTAGGAGCTGTTCTATATCGAACGCTCAGTTCGTCAAGGTTGTCTACTCTCGGTCCTGCCGTATGCATTGGCTCTCACCAGGCGCGATTTTCGGTGTTTTACGTAATCTCGGTTTACCGATTTTTTTCCAAATATCTGCATTTATAATCGAAATGTCACTACCTCTGTCTAATTGTAATTTTGTATTCATATTCATTTTTACGTGCACGAATTTTCTTGATTTTCCGACACTATAAGGAGTAACACAACAAAAGACAGCACGACACTGCGAGGAGGAAAAAAGCTAACACAATATAGTACCGGAAAGAGTTCGCACACTCCCTCCAGCAGAAAAGAACACACAATGCTGCACACGCCCCGGCAACACAAGGGTGGAGCAAGTGATGCTGTAAAAATTTGCCTCAATGAACCAAATATCGAACAGTTATTAAATAATAATAATAATAATAATAATAATTTTAGCACAAGACCATCAATTTCGGGGGAGCGGATAAGTCGATTAGATCAACCACAGTGTTCAACTGGTACTCATGTTATCGATCCCGAAAAGGTAAATGTCAAAGTGGACCATGGCGGAATCTGGACTCACATCGTACAGAGGAACAAATACCATTAAGCATTAAACAAATACCATTAAGAAGAAGAAGAAGAAGAAGAGTATCCAAGGCCAGATATACTAGATTTTAGAAGGGTCAAACAAGAGTGCTTGATAACTGATGTCTGTCTGAGGTCCTTATTGTGACTTGACAGACAGTACAGACCCCTAGTAGACGCAATATGGTTGTGATGTATGTGCTCGGTGTACCCTTATCGGACGGGTAGCCATGATGAGTATATTGGGCTTCGTATATTTGATGGCATACGTTACTCTCTCTCTCAATAATAATAATAATAATAATAATAATAATAATAACAATAATCTGGAATTTCACCTTTCAAACTGACAGTAAGATAGATGCGAATAGGACAGACATTATAGTGAAAGTCTTCAGACATAAATCATGCCTCCTCATTGATATGACTGTCCCAATCGATATAAATGTATTTGTCAAGACCTACCAAAATCTGAGCAAGTATAAAGGTCTTGAAATAGAAATTGGCAAAATGTGAAACCTCAAGACTAAAACAATACATGTTGTCATAGGTACCCTAGGAATGATAGCAAAAGGGGCTGATTGCTACCTAGCTCAGATAACAGTAAACTCCAGAATGGCAGAAATTCAAAAGATAGTGCTGATGGGAACTGCCCATATCCTACGTAAAATACTGTTTATGTAATCTCAAATTTTAAAACAAACTCATAATTTTCTTATGTTTTCTTAAACATTCTCTCGAACAACAGTATGTGCAAAACCAAATATATATCACCAAGATGAACTAACTTGTCTCTGCGAGACTTGGAGCCAACTTGTACAAATACAAAGCAAAAGTCAAATAAATAATAATAATAATAATAATTATAATAATAAGCATCATCATGATAATGATGATAATGATAATAATGATGATGATGATGGTGTCGACGACGATGGTGATAGTAGCGGCGATGTCGGAGTAGGCGGTGGTGATTGAAGTTGTGGTGGTGGCGATGCTGGTAGTGATGATAATGATGAGGTTGATAATCTCAATGACAGTACTAATCACGCAATTATAAAGCTGCTGAAATTATATAATGCTGCTTCAGGTGGTGCTGTGAATGCAATTGTGCAGGCGCTGCTTGTGGGTCATAGAAAAGAACAAGGCACAGTTATTGTGAATATTGGTGCACTGTGGGACCAGAATGCGAATGAGATGGAAACGGAGAAAGTGGAGAAATATTAGGAGTTCAGGTGGGAAATCAGGAAACTACGAAGAATCAGGCACTTGGAATTGGCACCCATTCTGATCGGCGTGCTGGGAACATTTAGTAAAAGAGTGGATGCATGGCTTGAGAAGCTAGGAATTACCATTAGAACGGGGCTGTTGCTGAAAACAGCCTTGTTAGGAAGAGTAGGGGCTCTAAAGAGGGTGTTAAAAAAGTTGAAGGGGAAGGAGTATCCCAAAGGACCTTTGGCCATTGGATAGGGCTCGCTCTTTTGATATAATGTTCGGTATAACATTTGCTAGAGCGAAAGCGTCACTGAAAATAATAATGACGATGATAATGATGATGATGAACATTATGATGATGTCGACGACGACGATGATGATGACTATAACGATGATGATGATGGTGGTGATAACGGCAACGATGATGCTGGAGGTTGCAGTGTCCGTAGAGGTGTTGGTGATGGATGTTGTGGTGGTAGTGGTAGTGGTGGTGATGATGGTGGTTGTGGTGATGATAATAGTGACGGTGGTGATGATGAAGTTGATAACCTCAACGACAGTACTACTCATGCAATAATAAATCTGCTGCAATTATAATGCTGCTGCAGGTGCCGTTGTTGTTATTGCCATTGCTGGTGGTGGTGTTGATGATGACGGTGATAGTGGTGATGAAGATGATGATATACTTTCAGTTGGTGAACAATAAATCTTTCAGTATGAAGCCATTCCAGCCGCCCCACAACACACTTATTTTTTATAGCATTAAATAGACACAAGCAAAAATTTCATAAGGCGTTATTTTCCAGGCTGTTTTCCCATTGAAATCGCACGAAAAAAAAAAAAAAAATTATAGAGCAATGACGTCACCGGAAATAATTAATTAATTAACGCACGTACAAATGCACACAAGTACATCGACACATAGACTGATGATATAAGTGGGAAAACGTGCCAATCACACAGTGAAACACTAAATCACATGGAAGCCAATGCTACACATGATTACATTACAACACAGAATACACACAGATGCAAATATGCATATTAAACATAATGCTTAAAATATGTTTGTATGCAAAAGTAACTAAACCTTGCCTACTGCTTTTTCCTCATGTATGTTTACATAGGTATGACATGCTAGGATGAATCAAAGGTATTTTCGTATGTCATGCAGGCGCAATGGCCCAGTGGTTAGGGCAGCGGACTCGCGGTCATAGGATCGCGGTTTCGATTCCCATACCGCGCGTTGTGAGTGTTTATTGAGCGAAAACACCTAAAGCTCCACGAGGCTCCGGCAGGGGATGGTGGCGAACCCTGCTGTACTCTT
>NC_068987.1:66607692-66617699 GCF_001194135.2 Octopus bimaculoides | reverse complement strand
ACTCTTACTTCCTGTTTCTGTTCTACCTGTAATTCAAAGGGTAAGCGTTATCACACTGTGTCATGCTGAATATCCCCGAGAACTACGTTAAGGGTACACGTGTCTGTGGAGTGCTCAGCCACTTGCACGTTAATTTCACGAGCAGCCTGTTCCGTTGATCGGATCAACTGGAACCCTCGACGTCGTAAGCGACGGAGTGCCAACAACAACATTTTCTAATGTCACTCATTAAATAATAGTTCAAATTAAATACATACGGAAAGCATTTACTCATCAAAATATATACTATCGTATTCTATTATTTGTTACGATCGTTGTGCCAAAAGCTCAATTCCTCGCACATAAGTTTTGGCCAGTATAGAGACAAAAACGTTTGACGTAACCATTTAAATCGTTCAAATGGCGTAGCATCATCACCATCTACACCTTACCATTTTTGTATTGCCCACCCATTGATGGGATTTTTTATTTTTAATGGACCTTCATTCCTTTACAAGCTGAACATAAAAAGGTCTGTATTGATATGAATTTCATTGTACCCACTAGGACTACGGCTTCAATGTTTGTTTTACTATAGTGTACTATAGCCTATTAATACTTGTTTCATGACACTTAATGACTTTAGCACAATAATTCTTTTTATAAGTGTCTGAACTATATTTATTAATAAACAACAGAGAACAACAATCGCAACAGCAACAACATCAATAACATCAGTCGATCGATCCATCCCTGTGTTTCCTAGGATGTTATTATGCAGTAATTGTGTCATTATTCCACATAACAAATCTGCGACAATACGTTGTTGTTTTTGTTCTTGAAAGCTTGTATTCAGTATATTTATCAATATTTTACCTATGTTATTTGCGCTGGACGTGACAAAGATAGTACAGCAACTGATTAACTACACAAGAGAATTTAGCTTTTCACTACTAGTTCTGATTTAGTGTGATGTTAGACAATACGTATAAAACATATACTCGTGAGCTGCAACCATTATTCTTGAACACAGAGACTGTCTAGTGAATATACTTTGTACTTGATTGCATATGACTTAATACGTATTGTGGATATTTTCATTAAGTTTCTGTTTTTTTTATATCTATTCTCACAACAAAAATACGAATAATCCATTCATTTATTCAACTACTAAATCACTATACACTAACTAGGCTAGTGTATTACTAGCTTAACAAAATGGCTCCCCACTAAACTATTCATTTGTTTCTATACAGAACATTTTGTACCTGATGTTTTTTGTTGTTTGCTTTTTTGGCTCAAACGTGACAGAAGCTATTCATGAACAGTATAAATTAATGAAGTATTGTAGACAATATCTTAGGCGATAACAATTAGTGAAATGCAATAGACGACATCTAAGAACGGTATCAATTAGTGAAAAGCAGTAGACAAAATCTTAGGTGAGTACTTGCTGCGAGTCAACGAATATTCTTCCATACAATGTAAACTTAAAATCGATAACATGAATGAGCATGCATTTGTATCCTTATTATCTGGTTTGTTAAAGAAGAACGGTGAGTAGGTAGATATGGTAGAAATTATATGTTCTGTAATTTCGACGCTCTACGATCCGATTTCAAATTTTACCAGTTGACGCTGTTAAACTCTGATAGATTTTGATAAAAAGTTAATATTGTGGCAGTAGACTGACAGAATCGTTTGTGCGACGAACAAAATGCATTACTATTTAATTATTTCTCTTTACATTTTGCGATCCATCGCTGCTAAGATTGGTTTTAATTTTCAATCTTCTAAGGTTGATAAAACATGTACAAGTGAATTACTGGAATCGACCATACCCTTCCTCATGCACACGCAAGTAATCAATACTTTACAATATTGGCTCTCAACAATTTTCTACCTATGGAACTCTATCGATTTTAAACGGATGTACCCTCATAGCCATTCGATGTTTAAAAAATTCTAGTATATTTTTATAATGAAATATTATAAGGAATTGTATTTTAAAAGTGTTATAATAGTTTATGCATTGTAGAAGTATGAGAAATTTATTGCAGATATATTTTAACAGCAAAATGTTATGTAGAAAATCGACGGTCATATTCACGCCGGTTGAAGACTAATGCTAGAGAAGGAGATTGATAGATTGGCACAACGGACAGCGTGTCGAATGAAATACTTTACGGCTTTTAAATCTCGAGTTCGACCACCAAGAAAGATTGAATTTCTTTTTCGTCCTACCAGAGCTGATGAATTATGTAGCAGTGGGGTTCAAATAATCGAGTGATCGTTTCCACCAAACCATTGGCTGATAACCTATCGATAGATATTTCTAGTCGCCGAAAAATATAAGAATTGTCTATCAGCAACAATACTGGAATTCATAAAGAAAAATGTCTACCTTTAGGAATTCAGTATACTTCCTTTTCCTTGTTGGTGTGATTTCGACTTCTTGTAGCAGTGTTGGAATGTGAAAAGTGTCATATAACCAATCCTTCGGCATTTCTACTCTCATTGACTCGTTTTCTATGACTCTTTCCAGATTTCTATGTCACCTTTCCATTCCATTTGTGTTTCTTACACAATACATCATTCTTCCTATGTATGTTACAATTTCTCCTTCCCGATATTGCTTGCCATTTTTGTACATTCTTATGACCATTTCTAAAGAATTTTGGCATGTCTTTACTACCAGGTAATTTTCTTTACTGGTAATAGTTTATCGAAAACTGACTCCACCTTTCTTGCAGACATTAATTCTGTTGGTAAACGTCCTTCTGGCACGTTTGGGTCCGGAGTTACCATGTATACCCTTAAGAATTGTTGGAGCGTTACCTCGTCCGTGACTCCTTATTACTTTCTTTAAAGCTCTCTTAAAAGTGTCCACGAACCGTTCGGCCCTTCCATTCTATCTAGGGTGATACGGTGCTACAGTCTTATATACTAGCGTGAACATCTCGCAGAATCTTTTAAACTCACAAGATACAAATTGTGTTCCGTTATCAGAGACAATCATATACGGTACAACAAATCTTGCGAACGGCTCGTCTAAGAAGTTTATAACCGTATATGAGTGTGTGTGTGTGAATAAACAGTCGTTTAATCCAGTTGAAAAGTCTGCTCACACTTTTAGCTTGTTATTCCTATTTTACGTACACTGCCGGTGTTAGCCAGTCTGTATGGCCAATCTTTTCAATTATATTCAGGTTTTCCAACCTTTCTAGTTCTTTAGTGACCTGATCTATCGCCGCAAACAGCAAGTTCCGTTTGGGCTTGAAAATAAGTGTTGAATTTTCTTTGGGAGTAATCCTTACTTTTGTTTTGTGCAACAGCCTAAACCTTCCGAAAACAATTTTTTTTCTCAATTCATCGAGCTTGTTCGATCTTTTGACTGCTCCATTTACGTTATGACACAAAACGCTTATGGATGTATCTCATAAATTAAATTTCTCCATACATTCGGTGCCAAATAAATCCATGCATTCTTTTAAACGCATAAACATTCACGTTTTTGATTCGACCTTTGAACATTATATTACAAGCACGTTCGTCAGTGAAATATAATTTTCTTTCAGTAACACCATGCACTGTTTTATTTGAACTATATAGTTTTGGTTTACTCATTTGTTCCCATGTTTTCTCATTTATGATTGTGATGTCACTTCCTGTGTCTAATTGCATTCTGACACTAGTAGTTTCAATTCTCACATTCACAAAATTTCTGTTTGTTTTAGTCATAACTTTTCCTGCTGACAAACCATTTATTTTTTCTTGTTTGTTCCATTTTCCTATCATTCTAGTTTGGCAGTGCGATTTTATATGTCCTGTAAACCGACAGCAAAAACACTTTGCTTTTTTATACGGACAATCTTTTCTTAGGTGCATCCTATCTCATGCCATACATGGGTCTACATCCAGATATTTTTTCTGTTTTTCTTGCAACACTTTGTCCTCTTACTTTTCTGCACTGGTCTTACGTGAAAACACTCTTTCCGTTGAATTTCTACCGTTTAGTTTTAATATCATGTAACACTCTTCCGACAGTTTCCGCGATGTCAAATCCTGGTTCATTTACAGTTTTCCTAGAATTTTCATTCGGATTTCTGCATCCCGTTTATCTGTCAAACCTTTTGCAAAAACCACTTGAAAGAATCTGGAGTGAGCATATCCAGCCGAAATAGCTTTGTTGACTCTGCCTGTGTAAGTAGTGAAGTCTTTATCTTCGCTCTTTTACTATATTTAAACATTTCAATCTAGGATAAAACAGTAAGGTCTTTTCGCTAAACGTTTTGTACAAAATGTCAATTGTGTCGGTGAAATTTATGTCGGACGCTTTATTTGGCAGTATGAAGTTACTATACTCCTCATGTTCTGCTGTCGCTAATATTCTTAAAACTAGACGCGTTTTCATTTTGTCCGTCCAATCCTGACATTTTTAAAAAAAAAACTTGTTCAAATCTTCGAAAGTAAGCCTCAAAGGATACGCCATCTTTTAATTCATTTCATGGAATTTCCTACATGGTCAGGCGAGAATATATTCTCCGGTTTGATTATCAACTTTATTAGTTGTGACATTTGCTGCTGCAATCCTTGTAGTTGTTCTCGTTGTTCCTCGAGTTGTGGTTATCGCTGTTTTGCAACTCAACTACCCCAGCTAACATGTCTTCCTTCCATACGTTACGATTTTCGTAAGCTTGCACAGCAAGATGTTTCTTTTTTGTTTCATTGGATACCGTGTGAAAGCTTTTTTCTTTTTTCACTCCGCGTAAATTTGTTTTTCCTCGCCGCCACTGTTGTAAAGTTGGTTCCTCCGACTTGTATGAAATGTAACCCAATAGTTTCTAGTCATCGGATACCGTTGTATCTCTTCGTACCGGAATTGTAATACACTAACTTCTTCTGTCTTACTATCGCCGATAGCCCCCCAAGATACCAACTAGAACTGTCGACTCTTGACCCACTCCTGACGTCTACTGGTCTATTTATAATGGTCCACTCTCATATCTTTTTATCGGGAGGGGTATACAGTTTCACTATGCAACGATATAGTTATTGTTTCAGTATAAATAATTACCAGCAGATTGTTCTAAACCCAAAAATTACTTATAAGAATATGTGTGTATGTATGTATGTATGTATGTATGTATGTGTGTATATATATATATATATATATACATACATACATATATAAATAAACAAATAGTAAATGAGTATATGCATATATACGTACAGGTATGTGCGTACCGACATCCACCTGTATGTATAGGTGCATATCTGGGTACAGGACATTGCAAACAAAACGTAGACGAGAAAACACGCAAGCCACATAGAGAACATTCTACTTCATCAGCTACCCCCGTTTTAACACCGGCGTTTCGAAGAGCTGGACAGGACGCATCGCTAAAACGGCTCTTCCCATGGACCGCAAATTAAATTCGTATACACAAGTTAAATCTTGCCATGGAGGAATGTAGTGGCGGACAAAAAACAAGACAGGAAATATATATATATATATATATATGCATGTGTGTGAACGCGTGCATATGTGTGTATACATACATGTCTCTCTCTATATATATGTATAAATATACATATGCCAGAGAAAGCCTCAAAACTAGAAATCATTAAGTGTCATACTAGCATAAGAAGATTACAAATAAAGACAATCGTGCAATAATATATGTAATCAACATGAACCATGAACCCTTCAACATGTTGAACCTTACGGACATCTCGGAATAACGAGATATATAAAAATGCACAGACACCCAAAATATATATTCCCTTCACCAGTTGCTTAGCGGATATCACTATGCCTTCCACACTTGGACCGCGCCATTCAATCCGACGTTGTCAACAGTGTTAAAAACTATGAACACTGCCAGGGAAGCAATAGGGAAATAGCAGGAGAAAAACATTACGCTAATAAACTCATTACGTCTATATCTGCTTACTATCATAACTACCAATATCGAACAGAAAGAAAATTTTGTTAATGAAATTAAAAGGTTGTACCAATAAAAAAAAAAAGAAATTACTCCCCAAACAGACATTGCAACGTCAAAAACAATAGAACAAAGAGTAGTAACGAACTAAGCGTGTTGTGCAAAATTTAGTGATCCACCGATATATAACAGTGAAACTAATGACTCAGAAAAAGCAAAACTACAATTTCAAACACAGATTCATTAACGAACATAAACGAATGTCAACTATAGGAACCATATGCCTTTTAACCAACGTCCCCGAACAATGTGCAACGAAAAAGAGTAACAAAGACGAATATCTATTAAATACATATCGAATAACGGAAAATATTTGACTGGATAACTTGCTTACTGAAACAAAAAACTAAAATAAATAATATAAAACATAACATAATATGGACATGACAAAAGCTTTCAAACTATATAAAAGTTACTAACAGAAAGGCGCAGGCGTGACTGTTGTAAGAAGCTTCCTTTCCAACCTCATGATTCCCGGTTCAGTCCCACTGTGTAGCACCTTGGGCAAGTGTCTTCTACTATAACCACGGGCCGACCCAAGACCTTGTGAATTTATTTGCTAGACGGAAACTGAGAGAAACCCGTCATATATATATATATATATGTGTGTGTGTGTGTCTGTGTTTGTCCCCTCATCACCGCTTGACAACCGGTGTTGTGTTTACGTCTCTGTAACTTGGTTCGACAAAAGGAACAGATTGAATAAGTACTAGGCTTAAGAAGTAAGTCCTTGGGTCGATATATTCAACTAAAGCCCTTCAAGGCGGCTCTATAGCATGGCTGCAGTCAAATGACATGAACAAGAAAAAGAATATATAGAACTACATGTCTGCAAACAAGCTGAACAACATTCTACTCAAACACACGAAATTTTAAATGTCTACAATGCAGAAACATTTCAGACTAAACCCATACTTACTGAATAAGCATAATTATATAAAGTAGTTGAATTAATTTCATCTAAACCCTATACATATTTAAAAGCAAAAGTGATTAAAACAAACAAATCGTATCCGCCAAATTATACCTAGTCTAAAATAATTAAACTTCAAATGCTGCAAAGAAATTAACGAAGGCATATACACCTTAACTCCAGAGCTAAGAAATCAAAAAGTAGTTAACGTTCAAAGAAGCGGAAGCCATAACAGCATCCTAATAGAAGTGATGTTGTACATAATAATATGACTACCAACTTACAAACTGCCAAATGGCGATTTATACTTGAAATTGGATTAAAACCAAGCACTGCTTAGAATTCTGCTCAATTGCAACTTGGAGATCACTTCATTATTTTTTATTTCTCCTCAAGCAAAAGTTAAAACATTTAACTAACCTTTTCTTAACGTAAATGTATTATGCCATATAGTGGTGGTGTGTAGCTTTGTGGTTCGAGGTGTTGGACTTACGATCATAAAATTGTTGTTTCGATTCCTATACTGGGCAACGCGTTGTGTTCTTGAGTAAAACACCTTCATTTCACGTTGCTTCAGGCCACTCAGCCGGCAAAAATGACGAATCTTGCGATGGACCGACGTCCCGTCTAGATGGGGAATTCATACGCCATGGGAACCGGCCCTTTTGAGTCTGTATGATTCGGGAAGGAACTTTACTTTATTATTTCATGACTATCAGTAATTTGTTAATTTTATCCAAAAGCATTTGAACCACATTTATAAGCTTGCCGTATCTAAAAGTTCACTGGAAAACCCCTTATAGCCTATCCACAGAAGAATTGTGCTTTGCGTCTAAGGTAAGGAGGCAATGCGCAAGTTAATATTATTACTTGGTCAACAAAGCGACGAGCTGGGAGAAACATTAGCACACCGGTATTTAGCGGTATTTCGTCTGTCTTTACGTTCTGATTTTCAAATTCCGCCGAGGTCAACTTTGCCTTTTATCCTTTCGGGGTCGATAAATTAAATAAGTACCAGTCGCGTACTGGAGTCGATCTAA
Organism: Octopus bimaculoides; assembly: GCF_001194135.2. NCBI lineage: Eukaryota > Metazoa > Mollusca > Cephalopoda > Octopoda > Octopodidae > Octopus > Octopus bimaculoides. Next base: position 66,609,759 of record NC_068987.1, on the reverse strand, counting down.
TCGACTAGCCCCCTCCCCTAAAATTTCGGGCCTTGTGCCTAGAGTAGAAAAAGGTATGTATACACACAGACATATATATATATATATTATATATATATATATATCGTTGTATGTAAAGATATTTTCTTTATCCGTTTCGTCATTGGGAGCGTTAGATGGAAGATACGTTATAGTCCCCATCTAATTATATTTTATGTACGAATCACAATGAAATCGATTTTCAGAATCCGTACAATTCAAATTCTACTTTCGATATAATGGACGTGTCTCTCCCTGCATAATTACAAGCATTATACCAATGTCAAAAATATTTATTATCATTATTATAAAAGTTGCAGTTATCGTTATGACAAAATGCTAATCTCCTTATCTCACCTTTTCCAGCCTTGTGGATGTCAATTTGTTTCAGACCATGTTCTTGTGAGCATTCTATTATAATAATTAATATAATTATCGTTATTACCATTTAAAATTCACTCTCAAGTGAAGATCTGCTGTTCGAGTGATTCGTAGAAAAAAAAAAAGCGAAAATAATTGTGATCCTGCAATCAAATCAAATACCAATTCTGTGAAGGCTAAAATTAATGGTAATTTCTATTAAAACGGAATTTAATCTGACTGAGGCGTTATAGCCTGATAAAGTGAAAGTTTATGATTCTCAGATACTGTACAGCTTCGAAAAATGTAATTGAAATAAACGTTGAAACCAAGAAATATTTTTTCTGCTTGAAATTATGTTTACTGAAGTCATTTGGAGAATTTTGATGTTAAAACATTTAAATGATGTATTATTAAATAATATATGAAGCATGAACTTCCTCACACGCGCATGCATACGTACAACGCACACCCGTATTTACACATGTGCGTTAAGATTGAATCATTCTCTATAATCGTTTTCAACATTCCCGTTCACAACATATTGTATTCAATAATGAATGATTAATTTTGAGCAGTTGAAGGAAATAAAAAAATAGTTGTCAAATTAATGAAATTAATAAGCGTATCGTGAATTAAAACAGTTTGTCATTTGGATGATAGATAATAGCTTGTATCTTTTTATTCGGATATATTAAAAAGTCTGTACAACTCATTAGGTTATATGATGCAACCGGAAATGTGTAAGAAAAATGAAAATAATTGCTACCTTGACCCTATGTGAAATATTCAGAAACAAATCTCTAAAGAAATCGATCCAACAATGGAAGCTGTCTTTTACTGATTTTATTTCAGTGCAGATAGTCTTCGAGTTATATATGCAAAAAATAATTCAGTACAGGTTAGCTCTACCGATAAACAAATTTCAGGACCATTGCACAATAGTTTCATTGCTTATAACTGCTAACTTCGCTCTTCTATGGCATTGATTTAGAGTTATATCAACTACGCTAGATCGTTTAAGAACGCCTATTAATAATTGCACAAATAAACATGACAGGTGAATTGAGAAATACTTCTATCCTTGCCAGAATTCGAATATTATCAATATCATATTGCAAACAATTTTAACAGAATGATTTGAAAATAGAATGTTTTTTTGTTTTTACAATACAGTGTTTGTAGAAGTTTATGCTTTATGGTATTTGTTCTAGGTCTTTACGTACTGAATCCAAAATCCATCGAGAGTAACTTTCATCTTTTCTTGATAAAAATTCCAGTTAAGTTGATGGTGTTCACTAATCCCCTTCCTTCCAAATTGCTGGTTTCGTGTCGAAACAAGAAACCAATTTTTTTCAAAAAAGAAAAACCACATTTCAAATTTAGTAACCTTTAAATATTTTTGAAACATTCTAAAACTAATAAGATTAAAATCAAATTTGACAGTTTTAAGGAAACGCATTTGAAATGCTGTATATTTATAAATCAGACTTATATCTGAACTTACATGCAGCAAATGTGTAAATGATTTACAAACATGGGTTTCAATTGAAATTGGTAATTATTTCAAAACAATTCTCCTTATAAAGCAAATATATATATATTTTATGATGATAAATGGTCTTACCGATAAAGGTTTATTTCATACTGAACTACTTGGCAAAATTGTTAATTGTTAATTCTATTATT
>NC_068987.1:66602901-66607667 GCF_001194135.2 Octopus bimaculoides | reverse complement strand
TATATATATATATATATATATATATATATATATATATATACCAGCAAGTTACTATTACTTCGAATGCCTAACGTAAAGTTTCAGTTTCGGATTTCTCTAATACGAGGGCTTACTCAAAAGTAACCGGAAACGTCTGCTGTGGGACAAGTCCGTTGTAGTTCAGGCTTCTACCGCAAGAAGTCACTTGATGCGGCCCTCTGCCCCCGGTGTCTTTGATTAAAGTCGTACTGTCACGTGTATGTCTTTGTTTTGTAATGTTTCTCTTTAGTTCGTCGAATTTCGCGATGGCTAAAACGAAGAAACAGCGCGCTTCCGTAAAATTCTGTTTTCTGCTCCGTACAAAGGCTACCGAAACAGTCTTCATGCTTCAAGGACGCTGCCATGAGCAAAATACAAATTTACGAGTGGTTTTTACACTTTGGGAATGATGACTTGTCGGTTGAAGATCGACCACGTTTAAGGCCACCGTCGATCTTCCCAACGAATGAAAACATCACGAAATTTATGAACTGATCTTGGAGAACCGTCACTGAACAATTGACGAACATGTTGATGTGACTTTTGTATCCTGGAGCTCCTATTAACGGATTTTGACCGAATAATTGCAAATGAAAAGAGTTGTCGTAAAATCTGTGCCTCGCTTGCTCACGGAAAATTAAGATCAGTTACGACTGAATGAGTGTCGTGAACTAAAAGAGTAGCTAGAAGTTGATCCTTATTTTGAAAGTTATCACTAGTGATGAAAGCTGGTGCAACGGCTACGACCCAGAAACGAAGATGCAATCAAGTTAATGGAGGCATTTAATGTCACCACGCCCCTCAAAAGTGCATAAAATTAAGTTCAGTGTCAAGACGATATTGATTTGTTTAATCGATGCGAAAGGAATTGTCCACACAATGTTTGTTTCTCCTGATCAAACTGTTAACCCGACTTATTACTTGACAGTTATGAAGCGTTTGCGAGACACGGCGCAACGAAAACGCCCCGACCAGCCGTAAAGTGGAAAGTGGTGGTTTCATCACCACAGTGCTCCTTCGCACACTGCCTCGAGTGTGAGACAGATTTTGACCAAAAATAGCCTTCACCCGATCTTACCCCTGCAACTTTTTTTTTGTTCCTTCGAATGAAAAATGTCCCTAAAGGAAAACTTTTGGCAGATGTGAGAGAGGTGAAGAAAAAAAACGACAGAGACGTTAAAAGACATCATTTCGCAAGAGTCCCAGCACTACTTCGAACAGTGAAAAATGCATCTAGACCGATGCATTGCTTCAAACGGAAAATACTTTGAAGGCAATAAAAATGTAAACATATAAACCCGAGTTAAGAAAATAATGTTGCAAAATTCCGGTTTCTTTTGCGTACACCCTCTTATCTTCAGGATTGCAGCGGGGTATAAACCTGAATCATTACATACAGTCAACGCCTATTTCTTCCTCGGCTACAAAACCTAATAATTAGAGCATTGGATCTGATGGAAAATTACGCAGCAGTAATAATTGGTGTAGATAAATAGGAAATAAAGAAATAAATGTGCTTAATTAAACATCATTATTGTCTGCCTGTATAATGATAAATACGATATACTGTGCTGCTTCTATAGTTAGTGGCACCAGAGAATTGGGAATATGAGATATTTATCCACTTCTCAATGTAAGCGCTTAAATTATGTGGCGAGCCAAAAATATTAATAGATTGAAATTATACACGTAATAACTAGAAAATTCAATAATGCTGATAAAAAACATTTGACAAAAATGACAAGTCAGATAATCTCGAAATTCAAATTGATTAAAATGCTCCCTTGTCGTTATTTGAATTTTCTTACTGCGCATCTTTACGTCGTTTCTTGAGAGCTGGGGTCGATATAATCTCACAAAATCTAAATTGCTTAAAATATTTTATTGATAAGATTCGAACTCTTGACTAGCATGGACAGAAAGATTACTCAATTTACCTCTAATGTTTATTAGCATAATTATTAATGGACGCTCGGTTAAGAGTACCCTCGGAAGAACTGTGTGGGCCGAAACACCCAGGAGGTGAACGCGTAAAGTTGACAACGATGGAATTTGAACTCAGGACGTAAAAAAACGTAAGAAATACCGCTAAGTATTTTGTCTGTTAGTACCAAGCGCCTGTTAAATCAAATTCATACTTCCTGCTCAGTAGCCAGTGAAGACTACTGTACTGCTTTTTTGCAACATTTTGACTGGCACTAACGATTCGACCTTCTTCCCACATTCTGCAGATATTCGTTGCACTCATTTGGTATATATCATCTTTCACATTCAATTCGTGTTCCAAGGCAGCGATGATCACGCTTTCACTGCCCTTTTAAGTTCACCAGTGCTGAGTCACATCTATGAGGCTTCCTGGACCTTTAGATTGTTCGATTCGACCATGTAATTCCATGGGGAGTAGTGTTTCTTCTCTTTCCTTGGCTATTCGTGATTGGAATTCATTAGCACTCTCAAATCCGTTGTCGACAAATCGTTCTGTATGAAGTGCGGAAAAGATGGTTCTGCAATTCCTTGCTGAATTACCTATACATATGATTTTTTTTTATTGTTATAATGTTGCAATGTTCGTACTTCACGTTAGCCGATTCCCTCCATCAAATCGACAGTACTGTGGAGTTGCCCGGTGTGCCACATCATATGTCAACTCGCCCAGTATATGTGTCTTCAATCCTAATATTTCGAAATATTTATATACAAATAAATTAAACATTTACAAACTAATGGAAATTGTCATTTAATTACGTTCTGTTTTGTGAATTCAACTTTGAAAAATATTTAAGCGCTCACCTTTGTAAAATATCAAAACAAGGGAAAACATCTGCACGACAACCATGTGAATATTTATCGTATCATTAATTAGCTTTCAGAATTCTCTTTAATTATTTAACAGTCACACCTCTTCTTCTGTGCCAACATAAAACAAAGGGGATAATAAAACATATTGCATTAAAGGCAAATTTAACAGGTTAATAATAAATGAATTCTTCCTATTAGGACAAATTAATGTGCCAAATTGTTTGTAAACTATGTTAGATACAATTTAAAACGCTGTGCTTTGCAATTTTGTGTTTAAAATATTTATATCGTATTTATTGCAATGCGTAAATTTGCACATAGGTTATTTTAAATATATTTTCAATACAACCGAAGAATAAACACAACTAATAATTTTTATTTTATATTATAGAAATAAATACTCAAAGACAAGTGATACCGTTCATTTATAATTACAATGAATAATGTTTCAACACAGAATATTAATAAAAACTGAACGTAGTCATGACGAAGAATTACATTTAGAGAAAGTTTCAGTTATATTTCAGTTACGAAAGGTGCATCTTGTGTGTGTGTGTGTACGTACACATACATTTATACATGAATATATACACTTAAATATGCACAAACACAAGCACAAATACATATGGACATACACGAAATCGTCATGAGAGGGCTGCTTTTAAACCTGTTCGTTATTGGGAAGTAAGCTGATTCTAGGTTTAACTAAAATGCGTAGTGCAGTACTCATTCATGTACTCTCTCATTGCGCGTCAGTAGGTTTAGTAATACAAAAATAGGTTAAGAACATTCACATATAATTACAACAGAAATAATTTGTCCTATGTGGTTCCCACTGTTTGCAATTACAGCCTCCACACGGTGCCAGAACCCCACGCAACTTCACCACAAAAGTACTGGACATCCTGGTCCACTCCTCATTGATGACAGCCTTCAGAGAGTTGATGTTGGGTGGGAAAAGTTTTGTTGGTGGCATGCTCCAAAATGTCCCGCATGGTATAGTCCATAGAGTTGAGATCCAGGCTGGAAGTGGGCCAGAAATCCACGAGCCAGAAAGCGTCAAAGTTGGATTTTCGGAAATTCTATACCATTTTGGAGTATGGCTGGGAGCATTTATAATTTTGCGTCGTTTCAATTGTAGCAAATTCACCTCACAAGTTGTCAGTAAACTCTGGGCAACAATTAACCAAAAGTTGGCCAATGTGTTGGATGCTAAAATGGGACGCGGAATCGCATTGTTTCGAAATATTAACTGATATTTCAGTGTCTATGAATATGTTGTTGATATTTCAGATAATTCGACAGCACACTTGGAAGTATAGCACTCATACACTACTCCCTCAAGTCATTAGTGTCGATGGATATCATAGAATGAAACATGAAAGAATAATCAAATCGGCTATTTCTATTTCCTGTACATGTGGCCTACAATATAATTATTTATATTCTGCTACTTTCTCTGACCATGAATGTAAAACAATTATCTACGTGATTACTTTTGTTGTTTCTCGAGTTACTCTTCCGAACAAAATCCCAAAAGTATTACTTAAGGTTTCTGATTACCATCTTGCATTTGGTTGATTTCGTTCGGCAATAAGAGGATATGTTACAGCCAATTGTCTCAAACTGGACGGGAGTGATACATGAAAAGCTTTAAATTTTATTAATTGATGCATGAAGATAAAAACAAGGACGGGGAGAGACATTCAAATAGGACAGTACTGTATTTTAGAGACACGACATAGCAGGAATTATGAAATAGAGAGAAAATATGTTAGGTCAAGCATGACATAGATAGGCTTGTGTTCATAGAAACCTGATAGTTTTGTGATTAGAAAATAGTTGTATGCAAACCACTAAAAGACAAGGTGACTATAAAACTCAACAGTGGTCCAGTGTTTACAGTTACTGTGTGCATGTTGGGAATATACTGCATATATATATATATA
>NC_068987.1:66595433-66602342 GCF_001194135.2 Octopus bimaculoides | reverse complement strand
TTAGTAGTTCCGCAAAAGATACCGATAGAAGTACTAGGTTTACAAAGAGTAAGTCCTGGAGTCGATTTGTTCAACTAATGGTGGTGCCCCAGTATGACCACAGTCAAATGACTGAAACACGTAAAAGATTTAAAGAAAAGTGTAAAAAATGCACACATACACAATAGAGGAGAAGCGGTGGAGCGGGGGCAGTTGATTACATAGCCGCCAGTGCTAAACATATAATTTTATAATCTATCATGAAATGATGAAACCTAGTGTCGACTTCAATGGAATTCGAATTTAGAACGTAAAAACGGACGAAATGTTGCTATGATTTTATCCGGAATTCAGGGACTCTTAACAAGCTTGGCTCGAGGCGAACTGAATTCAGTTAGCTGTTTATTAGTCAAGTGCAAGTCAGAGGAGGTTGTTTTCAATCTGAAACCTGATCTTTGGTAAACTTTACATCGAGACGCAAATTACTTAATGGCAGGCTGGAAGAGGCACAAGGTACTTACATAAACATACCAAAACCTTTAAGAAATTTAACACAGGTTCTATATAACTCAATGTCCTACCTGCACATGGGTGGCAAGTAAAGATAGAAGCACATGTCCTAAACTGCCCAACTATATTGTCTTTTCTTAACCAGCCTAGTATTTACTCCTTTTCTTTTCTAATACCCACAATAATAAATACTGCACCAATGAAAATATCTGAATAATTAAGAACATAACAGAAATGAACCATCTACTACAATACAGAAAGAAACCTACCAAAACGGTAACAAACTTTTATTTAATTAGATGGGATCCTGACTTCGACCAGCAACGCGTGTGAAGCCGAGCTCAACCGCAGAAGTTTAAAAACAGGCTAGATTTCAGATTCAAAACAACCTCCCCTCACTTCCCCCTGAACCCTAATCAATAAACAACTAACTGGATTTAGTTCGCTTCGAGTCAAGCTGGTTAAAAACCCTGGAGGAAGCTGCACAGAAAATTATGCCCGGTTGCATATGCAACTTCCCATATTCAGTGAAGCGAAAACACGTGTAGGTAGTCGTAAACATAAAAAATATGCTGCATGACATTGTAAAATAAAAAGAATTAAATTTTCAGGATGTACCAGTCTTCATTTTCTCCATCGTTATAAGGATATTTGAGGTTATCGTTACTGCATATGGAAATCTTTAAAAAGTTTTTTTTCTAATGTATCATATAGATGTAGTGGAGGCGCAATGGCCCAGCGGTCAGGGCAGCGGACTCGCGGTCATAGGATCGCGGTTTCGATTCCCAGACCGGGCGTTGTGAGTGTTTATTGAGCGAAAACACCTAAAGCTCCATGAGGCTCCGGCAGGGGGTGGTGGCGAACCCTGCTGTACTCTTTCACCACAACTTTCTCTCATCTTACTTCCTGTTTCTGTTGTACCTGTAATTCAAAGGGTCAGCCTTATCACACTGTGTCACGCTGAATATCCCCGAGAACTACGTTAAGGGTACATGTGTCTGTGGAGTGCTCAGCCACTTGCACGTTAATTTCACGAGCAGGCTGTTCCGTTGATCGGATCAACTGGAACCCTCGACATCGTAAGCGACGGAGTGCCAACAACATATAGATGTAATTTTTTATGCTGAATACGAATTTGTTATTCATTTATTCCAGAGAAATTTTCCGAAAATGTTACAGGTGTTTCAAGTTTGATAACTTTCAGAATTTTCAGCCAATCAAAAAACGGCGCATTCGCTGTTACTCCCATCTGTCAAACTAGCGTGAAAGCGGTGGGGGGGATGACAGTGACGATAACCACAAAGATCCTCGTTATAATTATAGATCATATACACACCAGATAATATTACCATCCAGCGAGGCGAACACGGAATTACTCATTGGAAGAATTTACAGAGTGAGTGAAAACTTCTAGTAGTCATAGACGTTAAATACTAATCGATGCGGTTAGCTATATACTGGAACATAAATGAGAGCTACCACGGTATCCTCCCGGATAATATATTCCTCTAAACTCACATTAATATGCGTGTGTGTGTGTGTGTGTGTGTGTGTGTGTGTGTGCGTGCGTGCGTGTGTGTGTGTGTGTGTGTGTTTGTTCGTGTGTGTGCGCGTGTGTGTGTGTGTGTGTGTGTGTGTGTGTGTGTGTGTGTGTGTGCGCGCGTATAGCTCGTATTGTCGGTGACAAACTTCATAATCTGTTCAGCAACAGTACCAGGTCGAATGCTGCTGTAGCCGTTCAAGGCATCAGCTGTTGCTTGATTTAATAATCGCTGAGGATATTTTATTTACTTTGGCGTTTGTCTTACTTACCTCGGCAATGTCCATGATGAAGCACTTTCCTCTTCCCTCTCTAGGTCGTTAACCGTTGCTTCATTGATCTTCTTTTCAGTGCTTTTAGAAGTAATGTTGAATCTATCAGGTCATCCCATAAGTTCTGTCCGATTTTACCTATTTTTTAAAATTGAATGAAATTTAGTAGTATTTTAGTATCTGTAATGGATTAAAAAGATTATTTTATGCATTTATGTACATTTAAACTAATTAAATATTATTTTAGAGAATAATAGAATTAAAATTTCTTTCATTAAAACCCTTTCTAACATGGAAGTATCCAAAGGGCATTTGAGGCACATAATGCTTTATGAGTACAAAAAAGGGAACTCTGCAGCCGACGCGACTCGGAACATACACTCATTTTATGGGAAAGAATGCTTGAATGAAAGAACTTGCAGAAGATGGTCTGCAAAATTCAGAAGTGGAGATTTCAGCCTTGAAGATGAGTTTGATGATAAGCTCCTTGAGGCATTACTTGAAGAAAATCCTGCATTATCAGTTGAAGAATTGGCAATAAAGCTTACTTCAGATAATACAACTGTTCATCGTCATCTTCAACAACTTTGAAAGGTTCCTAAACTTGGAAAATGGGTGCCTCGTGAATTGTTCGAAAGCAACCGCAAATTCCGAGTTGACGCCTGCTCTTCTCTTCATTCTCGCGAACTCATTTCACCGTTTTAGATAGACTTGTGACTGGTGACGAAAAATGGATCTTCTATCGAAATATTAAACGTTGTAAACAGTGGCTTGGTAAAAGGGAAAAAGCTCAACTAACACCGAGAAGGGAACTTTATGGGAAAAAGTTTCTTCTCTCTAACAGGTGGGATTGCAAAGGAGTAATTCACTTTGAATTGTTACCACGTAATACAACAATCAATGCTCAAGTCTACTGTCAGCAATTAGAGCCTTTAAACCAAGTTTGAAGAAAAGAAGACCCGCTTTAGTGAATGGAAAAGGAATGATGTTTCATCAGGACAATGCACGATCCAACACTGCAAAGATCACATCACAGAAGATCGAAGAGCTTGGTTGGAAAAAATTCCTCATTCACCTTATTCTCCCGACCTTGCTGCTTCAGACTACCATTTGTTTCGTAGTTTACATAATCATTTAAGGGACATAACTTTCGCAAGCCAGGAGGTCGAAACTGACATTTCAGTGTTCTTCGCTTTGAAACCAAAAGAGGTTTACATTGATGGGATTAAAAAGCTTGTAAACGGATGGATGAAGTCATAGATAATCAGGGAAATATACATTGATGATTAAATTTCAATTAAATATAATATTTGATCACTTATTTTCTTTACTTAAAATTCGGACACAACTTATGGGATGACCTGATAGTTACAATCCTACAATATCACAGTTCTGTTGAACGTATCTCACCTTACACGACTCACCTATCTTTTAACACCATGAAGAATCTGGATGTTGTTCTTCATTTGTTGGATTTACTGCTTGTGTTGTTTTCCTCACGCCTTCTTGCAGATGGAAGAAAATGTAGCTCACACAATTGATGCAATTGCATTTCACATGTAGAGCATCAAGCAATGGTATTTAGAATTTAAGAAAGCCACCGTGAACACTGAAAGAAACGAATTAAATGCTGCTAAGATATGCCTCAACAATGCATAACATGCATCCTAATGACGATCAACGTTAACATTCTGATCCCGCCATATAAAACTGGATTTGAATGGAAATATTTTTACACTTCGCCCAGAAGTTATGGCAAAGTGTCTTTCTCTATTAAAATTTGTGTTTCTTTATTTAATTTGTAAGGTAGTTATTAGTTGTAATATTGGAATACATAATCTTTCTGAGGTCAGATTCATATGTATACCTTGTTTTATAATACGCTTCAGTTTTGCTAAATGCAGTTTCATAGGATAACATTGACATTATCATTTTACTAGGGGGGGGGGCGAATTATAATATTTATCAAGTTTGACGGCTTGTTTATTTGGTGTTGATGTAGAATAGAATTTTATTTGGTCTATCGAAGGACCTGTATGATTTTTGGAAAGCGTTAATTAGGTATGACATCGTAAGAGTTTCGTTTCTTCTTTTATCCCCAGGCCAAATTTTCCGAATTTTGTAAATAGCTCACATTATTTGAACGATAACAAAATTGATCAAACATACAAATACGCATGCATGCATGTGATACATTTATATTTATATATATTTATATATACGTACTATATATAAAATGAAACGACTGTAGAATAACCTGTGTTCATGCCATAGTATATGTATATATACAAGTAAATGTTTCGTTTTCTATGCTGGAGTGTGCCTTACACGGAAAGTGAGAGGTTACGTGTGTGAATGAGCGAAGAAAAATGTATATGTATATGAGAATAAACATCGTGAAACATTGCATACACAGATATTACAACTATTCAATATTAAATATGATGAAAATGAGATAAACAGAAATATGATTACCAAATACTGATTTCTATCTTAGGTTTGTTTTCAATTTACTTTACATTCGATCACTTCCTTTGTGCTATACATGTCGCTATATGAGGTTCAAAGTTTAATTTCCCATTCTTTCTTCTAATTTTTGTTGAAGTATTTCAGTGCACTTATTATCGTGTGAATTGACCGATTTGATCTTGAAACAACATTCCAAAAATCAATTTTGATTTCTGTACTTAATCACCTCAGGAAAATACAATAATACCTATAATGACAGACCAATACGCACGCGCGTGCACACAAACATACACACGCACACACACAGCCACATACGAACATGCACACAAGCATACATGCACACATGCATACATGCACACATGCATACATGCACGCATGCATACATGCACACATGCATACATGCACACATACATACCTAAAAATAACCGCATAAAATGAAGCAGACTAGAAATAGCCCTCATAGCAATAGTGAGAGAAAGTCAATGAATGAGTGCTAAAAATAGATGCCAATTCCAGCTCAAATCTTATTTAAAAAGAAAGTACACGTAACACAGTGTAGCAGTAACTATACACTGAGAGAAAAATAACACTGTAAATTATTTGATTATAAGTCCATTGCTTCAGGGTTTACCGGAGGTTGAGTTAGGAAACGGTCTTAGATTACTATAACTCTCTTTCGAGAAATATTTAAATTAATTACATGGACACAATGTTACGGATGCAATGCAAATTAAACGATGTTTCATATAGTAACAACGAAATATATCACATTTAATACAGAGTGGTAGACATTTATACAAAAATAGCAGCAGCGTCTATAACGTTACTATCCCCTAGTTCCATACACACAGCTTTAACTACATGCCACCGATTATAAAGAGGGGGATGCAACAATTTCACATAACCCGTGCCTTTTGGGGTCACTATTAGAATCTACAGGTACATAGAAATTAACTAATGGAAAGCTGACATCATTTCCTTTTGCGAATGCTGTAAGCTTTGCGCTTCAAAGGACTAACGACTGCATGTCAGAGAAGCAATGCATTCGTCAACTAAATCATGCGCAATATATTTGAAGCAACAAGCTTGCAGGAAGTGGTCGATTCGTTCGATCGGCTGAATACGATGAAAAGCAATAACTATTTCTGTCATTGCTGTAAATTACCATGAAGTAACATTTCACCAATGACGCGCATTTGCAGTGTCTGCGTCACTATCGTGTTCATTGTCCCCTTCGCTAACATTAATAACAATACTTCATATAACAACAATGAAAACAACAACCAGAAATCCACAAGAGAGCTTTCTGATCTCTAGCCCTCCTAGAAATAGAAGGCACATACAATCTCCCTCAAATCAAAATGCAACATCTTAAACAAGGAAGGCTAAGTTGGATCGTATTATAGTACAGATATCCTTGTGAAGGCTCCATGGCCATGGCTGAAATAACTTTTGATAAGGACTAGCCTAGGGTTAAACAACACCCATCACCATAAATGATTGTCATCAACCCAGTATATATTGCTATGTCTCAGAATTTATGACTAACAATAGCAACAACTACAACAATAACATCGGTTACTACTACTACTACTACTACTACTACTACTACTACTACTACTACTACTACTACTACTACTACTACTACTAATAATAATAATAATAATAATAATAATAATAATAATATCACCACCACCATTAGTTGAGTGCCGCTGTTAATAACAATATCACATGCAAGAAATTACAAGACTACTCATGAACCAACGAACGTAGTATATTCAGCAAGACCAGCTGAATATATTACCGAAATGCTCTCGAGTCACGTCTTTCTCTTTTAAAAAAAAGCCAAGAAAAACACATGTCACTGTATCGTCCCTGTTATATGAAATTAAACAGGATGGTTAGGATTAGTATGACTTCGATAGAATGCTTTCTTAGGTTTACTGCATCACGTATGCTGTGTCAGTAAACAACAACACATAACATTTCACTCCAAGCAGCACCAGCTTCAAAACTTGTTTAAATCTTTATCGTATAAAACCTGAAAGCCCTGTTGCATTTCTGCCATGATCACTTTGCGGGTACATTTTCAATACTAATGGTAATATATGCATTATTCTTTACATTCTAAACTCTTTT
>NC_068987.1:66593640-66595155 GCF_001194135.2 Octopus bimaculoides | reverse complement strand
ATATATATATATATATAAATATATTTATCGAATGACATATTGCATAATGTTTGGGGTTTATTCGATGTAGGGCTATTTATACATATTTTATATGCAAATAAGCATATTTGTTGACGGCAAGCCTATTTGGGAATGTTGTCAAAGGCACTTTAGCGTCCACGTTTTGGCAACAGTACGTTTTGATTATCTACACTCCTTATGTGTTGTCCGTTGAGATAACATCACTTAATGACTTCGTTAACAGTGCTACTGTTTCTCCCAGGTTTAATTATTAAAAATAAGTAAAATTAGTGAAACACCTAAAAATTAACCTAAGTATGGACAAAACCAATAATTTAAACCATTGTCATTTTACGTAGAGAAGGCTGTTGTTTTCGAGATATAGCCAAAAAAGTTACACTTTCCTATACTACCATCCGCTTCGCTATTGTAAAGCGTAATGAAACAGGAAAATAACAACAGGTTGTCCAAATGTGAGTTCTAAGTCACAGGATAAGGTCATCAGAGTCATCAGTCTTCGAAATAGGCGCCTGACAGCAAATGAAATCATTGCACAAGTAAGTGAAACCGGCGAGGCCAACGTGTCTCTTACTCCGTGAGGCGAAGATTCATTGCTGCTGGTATAAATGGTCGCTGCACTGCTAGAAAACCACTGCTTCGACCGATGAATAAACGTAAGTGACTCATATGGATCAGAAAACACCAAACTTGGACTGTTGATTGATGGAAACAAGTCGTCTCCACAGATGAATCAAAGTTTGAAATCTTCGGATCCCAGCATAGAGTTTATTCGTGGTGAACGGATGACTCCTGATTGTATAGTTCCAACTTTAAAGCATGCTGGGATAAGTCTGATGATCTGGAGGAGATATGCAGGCAATAGTGTTGGGGATATACATCGGGTAACAAGAATACTGAACCAAAACGGGTATCAGTGTATACTCCATTCCATCTGGGACGAGGCTGATAGATGGTAATTTCATGCTGGTGCCAGATAATGATCCGAAACATATTTCAAAACTATGCAAAAGCCATTTACAGTAAAATATGGACGCAAAAAAAATTGACTGTAGTGGAATGGCCGGCCCAATCCCCCGATTGCAATCCCATTGATACTGTGAGGGATGAATTAGATCACAGAGTCAAAAAGCGACAACCAAGTCGTCCAGAAAGTTCCTGGACACTCTTACAAGAGGTGGGGCAAAATATTACCAGCGAATATTTGCTTTCATTGCTCGAAAGAATGCCCAGAATAAGATCCGCAGTGATCAAGGCCAAGGGCGAATATTTCGAGTTTTTCTCCGATTTTTAAGTTTTGTTTAGTTACTGAGTTAATTATGTCCTCCAATGAATCTAACTATGCATTAATAAAATATTTCACCAGAATCTCTCATTGTGGAGATGTTGTTTTCAAAATAAGTTTTGATGATCTGATCATAAACTTTTTGATAGTATTGCATACATGTTATTTTTCTGTAGTTTCAGCTCATATATATATATATATATATATATATA
>NC_068987.1:66587917-66592317 GCF_001194135.2 Octopus bimaculoides | reverse complement strand
TATATATATATATATATATGTATATGCGTATATGCGTATATTGTGCAAGCATACGTAAATGTGCGTGTAATTTTGAAAAATAAACATTTTGCAACGGTAAACTGAGAATCCTCCCAAATTTTCGAAACTATCTATAAGCACCTGATTATGTATCAGGAGAGTAAAAAAAAAAACAGGTCAGACATTTATCAGGTTACCGTTTATAGATTTATTATGGAAACGTGATAACACATTGCATAATTAATATCTCTGTGTATACAGCTGCTACCACTCTAATAAACATCTGTTAGATAGTTTTAGTACATTTAGTGATGAAATAACGTATGCCACCCAGGTTCATATCTAGACTACACAACCCTAACAATTATCTGTGCCACAGAATTAAATATCTATTCACCATCGTAAACCATATGTGTTAAGGTGAATAATACGTTTATCACACAGGAACAATGTATTTTGAGATATATGAATAAATTACGCGAGATATATGAATTCTCCATTCTAATATTATAGACGTCTCCATTCCAATATTATAGAAAATAACAATTGCAGTGTACTGCCATTCTTTACACATTAAACCCAAAAGCTATATATTGAATCAAGTGGGGAAGAACCACATTTCTTTAAAAAGTGATTGTTCTTAAGAATAAATTGAAGAGAAGGAATTCACTATGATTTATGATCGCTGAATGCACTCAGAACAGAATACTCTACCGACAGCAACAACAATGAATATGATAACACTCAGTAAATTTCACAAAATGTAGGGGAATGTTATGAAGTGGAAAAGTATGTAATATTCGTATGTTTAAAATAAATAAAACAGCAAAGTTGATGTTTACCACAGCACAGTTAACTCAATCATATAACAAGGAGCCCCTTCTTTATACGGATTGCTTGCTTAAACATCATATACATGCTTTGTGCACGATTATTAAACTAATTACTTGAGATGTTCGGAACATTGCAAAGAACTAGTTTGCATAGTAAATTCATACGGTCTGAAGTAGATAAATAATCGTTAAATCTTCTGACGGAATGATTCGATTTCTAAAAGGCATTTGATTAAGTTTAATCTGTTGCTACTACTGAAACACTTCTAGATACCTGGTAAACTATCTTCGACTTTGTACTTGAAAGTACACCGATTATCTTTTATGGAATGTATACGCATGTTCTGAAATATTGTTTGAATTTCTAAGTTTACAAATAAACATACTGAAATTGTTTTTCTTTTTACAAAGAGCTGATGATTTTATGATTTGGCCTGCAACATTCATAAAACGAATATAATCCTTTGTTTGTCGCTTTACAATTTTAAATATTCAAAAAAGTGAGATACTAGAGATATTAATTGTAACAGATTTAGGTGAGAGAAAGAGGGTATCTAGTAAAAAAAAAAATTATTATATGTGATCCTGGAAAAGCCTCTTTCCAAAGGAAATACATGAAAATCGATGGCCGATACATAAGTGTAGTAAAACAATATATAAAAAGCAAAACACTGAGTTTCAAATGTTTTCAGGAAATAAGTAAATCAGTCTCAAAAGACAACTATATAGCGTTTTGGAAAGAATATTTTTGAAAAGCCTGTTTTTAAAGCGATAAGCGAAAAAATAAATATTGTATTTTTCGAAAAAATCTGCTCCATAAATTTTCTTAAAACTGAATTTTCGCTTTTCTTTCTTTCAGTTTAAAAATGAATATGTTCAGTGATCAAATGATTGTAAAGGGCCGAAATTTGACTCATGCTTTCGTTAAACAATCATTGCCTTCACTCTTTCGCGTTCAATCTTGTGATCTACAACCCAGCATTCGCACTATAGCTTATATGTGATCATAAGTGCGCTTGGATATGTAACGAACTGTCAAAGTACCGTTCACGAGAATCGGAGCTTCATAAAAACATGAAGTTTACGGCTAATTAGATTACAATTAAAATCTAGTCATGAAACAGAGAATATGTAAGATCATTCCAGATTCAAACTGATTGATATAAAGTTTGTATATATATATATATCGGAGTAAGCACATAAATGTGCAACACGGTGGAAAAAAGAGTACTCAAATACCAGAGTTAGAGTAATATGCTTCATTTAAAAGCAGCATAAATATAACAAAAGACTGTTACTCGGAGTTTCACGTTCCCGTTCATCAGGCTGTCCGATGAACGGGAACGGGAAATTCCGAGTATATATATATATATACTTTTACTAAAGGTACAAAATTATCCCAAAGCTGTAACTCAGAGTTTCACGCTCCTCTTCGCCGGACAGTTGTGATGATTATTGAATTAAAATTGTAGTTGTACCTGTAATATAATGTAAGTTACTAGAATTGGAATCAACCAATAAACATTTTAATTTAATTGACTGGCTGGTTTTTAAAAAAATAATGAGGTAATTTTCGTTATACGTTAGGTGGTTGGGGGATGTGAAAATTAACAGTAAAACATAAATATAGATATAAATGTTATAATAAGATCGAAAAAAAAACCTTTTGTGGAACGGGGTAATATCCAGAAATAAATAATTAATGATCGATAATGAAATTGAAAGAATAGGGTCGCAAGTCGGGTGTCAAAATATGTGAGTAAAATCAATAACGAATATACAATCCATTGCAGACGCACTTCCAGATATCTTAAGAAATGCCTAACCAACCTGTATAGATAGTAAAACCATGGTCTCGACATTACCCACTTCTCCTGCGTATATCCACGCCTAATTAGTTTCTTCACGAGGACAACGCAACCTGACACCAAGCTCTCCTCACTCGTGAGTTACGCGCCGAAAACAAGATGGTGTTGCTTCTGCACTCACCCTATTCCCCCGATTTAGCACCTTCAGAATTTCATCTGTTCGCAAAGATGAAAATGCAGCTCAAAGGTTGCAGTTTTAACACCGTTGTGGAAATCCAGAGCGAATCGCAGAAAGCCTTCAACTCGCTTAGGAAAAAGACTTTCAGTCAGGATTCCAAAAGTGGCAGGGACGCCGGGAACAGTGTATTGCTGCACAAGATGACTATTTCGAAGGATATAAAGTAATTCACTTAATTTACCGGGGCTAAAGAAGGAGACACTTGCTCAAAGTGCCACTCTTTTGATATTTTCTAGATTAAATCATCATATGAAATATAATGATATTCAGCTGTTCTCTATACCGCCTACGAAATTTATTGCAGCTACTGCATGACCTGATGCCATACGACAGAGCAGATTCGCTATAACTGGAACGACTTGGATCAGAGTTCTGTTCAATCGAATCAGTACATAGATTAAATAACAACAAATGCCATACAAACACAATCTTGACAATCATGTCATGCCATATTTCTCGGTATACAAATTGACGTAGTATAGAGTGTAAATATGGAGTGTAAACATTCAACCATTCTCACTATCATTCAAAATCCTACTACATTTCTCAAGGAAGTTCTCTTGGTGTATAACTAGACTTAATTTTTTAATTTTTTATTGAAACTGAAAATGTTAGTCTGAAAAACATCAATTTGGACAAAGAAGGTATAGGCATGCCGGTACTATTAAACTACACACCAAATGATTAACTATAACCTCTGCATACTGAATCTGCAATATGGTCTTCAACTAGGCCGATATGTTTGCGTTGTGTGTGTGTGTGTATGTAGATAGATAGATAGATACATACGTACATACATACATGCATACATACATCTACACATATATGTGTGCGTGTATGTATATTTATGTCTATGTGTACGTGTGCCAGTCTACCGATTTATTTACGCTACGTTACATTTATTTTTCATTTAATGCATCCGTGTATATTTTGAATTTATGAGCGGAACGCTAGCATTTGCAGACACTACTAATGATCTTAAAATTCCTTCTTTCATCTCTCTAACATGATCAGTTTCCTTTCTCCAAGTATCACTTTCTCTTCGAGAATGTGCGCATACACACACATACAGACACACACACGCGTGCGCACGCGCATGTCATTCAGCTTTAGGCGAGTTAGAAATTTTCGGTTCAATTGATATCTTATGCATTGATTTCCGTTTGTTTGAAAGTTGCATTTGCGGGGTTCAACTTCAACCTAAATTTATGACAAATTATAGGAAGACTGAATTTTCCTTGATGGTCACTCGTTCAAAGTTTACATGCTATGGCATATTTCTTACTCATACAGTTTACTACACACAACACATTACAGATCGACAGATTGTTATACAAAAATTGCGCGCGCGCTGTACAAATGTATACAATTATGTGCTTTAACTACAGAATTAAAGCTTTTTAGCTCTTATTTCTGTCAACGTAGGTGTTCAAACACCCTAGTCATATTCAGTGACAATTATAGTTTTCCTTTTTGGCAAAACATGAAACATTGCATTTGCTCTCTCCCCCCCACTCCCTC
>NC_068987.1:66586365-66587648 GCF_001194135.2 Octopus bimaculoides | reverse complement strand
ATATACAGAGTACGATGGGTAAGTTGTCACCCTTTTATATTTTTAATTTCTAGCGTGCGCATTGTTTGTTTTTGATTCTGAAGGCTACACATTATAGCAGGGTCAGTTGCGCATTGTCTGTGAGAAGAACGGCACCACGACGCAATATAGCAATATACTCTGCAAGAAATATGAAAACGACATGCTGTACTGCTTGTAATTTGCACTGGAAGCTCCAATACAAGCATTTAAGAGTTTGGGTGTCAATCTGAAGACAAATCAGACGATTCAGAAAGAGTTGGAGGAGTCTAATGGTGATTACGAAAGTACAGTAGCTCGGAAAACTCATTCTGATCGTTCTGATAAGAAAACAACTCATGAATTTGTCGTTGAGATCCAGGCTATGATTGACAACGATACCTCCAAGTCAATCAGGTACATCGCCAGGGATATGGGAATGCCCGAGTTGCTTATCAGGCATGTTAATGCATGAAAACTTTCAGTATTCTTCATACAAGATGAGAAAGGGCCAATTTTTATCCCAAGCCACCAAGGAAAAGAAGAAAGACAGCGCTACGACGCTTTTGTACAAACTCAAGCATCGCCTCCAACCGGTCATGCTTTGGGTTTTCTCAGACGAGAAAAATTTCTGCCAGGCTCAGATGGTGAACACACAGAACTACCGTTGGTTTGCTATGTCCTCAAAACCTATACCGAGAGTGATAAAAATTAAACATCCAGTCAACATCATGGTGTTTGGAATGATCACTAGTGATGGCGATGTTATGCCTCCATTCATCTTCCCACAAAGCCTCAGACTCAAAACGAAAGCCTACATTCAGTGCATGGAGGAGGTAACTCTGCCCTGGAGCAAAAGGGTGACTGATGGAAGACACTATGCAACACATGCTGGGGAACCCATTCATAGCTGTCAAACAATTTCTGCAACCACAGTACCTCTAACATCTAGCCACCTAACTTCCCAGCCTGCAATCCCCTTGATAATTATGCGTGGAGTGCAGTTGAGCGAGACGCCAACAAACCTTGCAAGCAAAGATTAACTGGCAAGGATTATGGCAGCATTCACCAAGTTAAACATGGAAGACGGTCCAGAAGACCGTTGCAGGAGATTACGAAGTCATCTGGAGGCTGTGGTTGAAGCCAATGGCGATTTTATTGAATAAACATGTTCTTTTGTGTTTCAAGATTTTTATGTAAGTTTACTAAATATATCTGTTAAAATGAGATGTCAGTGTTATTTTCACTTTAACGTAATTTAGACGACAATCTATTCACTGGACCCT
>NC_068987.1:66584783-66586171 GCF_001194135.2 Octopus bimaculoides | reverse complement strand
ATAGTGGTACAACAAGGCATCAATGTTTACTAGAAATAGCAGTCGATAAATTAATGACGCTATAGTAAAGTTTCCTTTATCTAAACGTTCTTGTATAGAAATTGTTTCTTTGCACTGGTAGATGGGGAAAACTGCTAAGTTTGGTTGGATATCTCTCTATGTGTTCACTCTATATGTGTTCATCTCTCTGTCTGTATTGCGAGAACCTGATCTTTCCCTTATGTTATGTTGTTCTCCGTCTCGTGTCGCACTTGTCTGTCCTATATAGTTATGTCCAGAACCTGAGCAAGTTATAGCACAAATTAGATTCCTAGAAGCACAAGTGAAGTGTTTAATTGCGAACTTCTCTCTTTGCTTGAATAGCAATTCCGAGTCTTCCAGTAGGTTGGGGCATGTTCCACATTTTGGGCATCCACATCTTTTAAGAGTTGGTTCCGTGGTTTTTTGTAAAGCTTCGCATTTGTTAGACGTCTTTTTAACGATTTGTGTTGCTTTTTGCATTTTATGAATTTATGTGTTTTTCAGAATGTTGTTCATTTTTGCATCTCTAGTGAGCATAAGTAGATTGTACAATTTGTACAGTTGTGTGGTATGCCTCATAGCTTCTAGGGTTGTGAGATGATGTATACAGTAGTGTTTTGAGATGGGGTGTGGTGTTATGAATTGTTGCCCTTAGTGTTTTGATGTCCAATTTATTAGCACGCTTAATTGTATCCTCTATAAGTGAGGGTGGATATTGTTTTTCAGAGTGTGTTGTTCTGAGGTCTTGATGACGATGGTCCAGAGTATTTCTATCAAACACTATTGTGCAAATCCTTTTTACTAAATTAAAGGGGATATTTCTTCTTATGTGTTTCGGGTGGAATGAGCTAAACAGGAGAAATTGCTTCGAGTCCGTTGGTTTATAAATTTCGGTTATAATTTGGTCGTTGACCTTTTTTATCATAATATCTAAGAAAAGGAGCTGTTCCATTGTGCATTGAATGTTAGGATATATAGTATTTATTATTGATTTGAATTCCAAAAGTTTATCTATGGTTTCCTTCTAAATGATAAAGCAGTCATCCAGGAATTTTTTCCAGTTCTCTCTTGTATAATGGTGAGTTGGATATCAATATTTTTGCAGTGACATTTCATATATGGTGAATTCAAAATAACCCAGTATTAGGTTCACAAGAACAGTGACTGCTTTCGTTCCCACAGCTATCCACATGACTGTGGAATAGAAGCAATAAAATTATGGTTGGAAAAGTACCCCGAAGTACTTCCGGAACGCATAAACTAGGTCTTTATTATTGAATCTTTAAAATTTACACTTCAGAACACTTATTTCCTATTTGATGACACCTATTTAGTCAAAATTGCAGAATCATATATATATATATATA
>NC_068987.1:66582505-66584723 GCF_001194135.2 Octopus bimaculoides | reverse complement strand
CAGGCGTAGTCGTGATTTTGTGGTAAGAAGTTTGCTTCCTAGCCACACAGTTCCCGATTCAGACCCGTTGTGTAACAACTTGGACAAGTGCCCATCGTATATATGTATATATATACATGTCTGTGTATGTATGATCATGTGTGGGTGAGTGTGAGTCTTTTTGTCTGTGTTTCCCTCCATTACAGCTCGAAAACCGGTGTTGGTGTATTTAGGTCCCCGTACATTACTGGTTTGGATAAAGAGACTGATAGAATAAGTACTAGGCTTTAAAAATAAGCCATGGGATCGATTTGTTCGACTAAATATCCTTCAAAACGGTGCTCGAGCATGGCCGCAGTCAAATGACTGGAACAGGTAACAGAGTAAAAGAATAAAAGAGTATATATAGCGTCAGGCGTGCCTTTGTGATAAAAAGTTTTCTTCACAATCACATGGGTTATAGCCTCAGGCCGACCACAGCTTTAGGAGTGGATTTGATGGACGCAAACTGAAAGAACCGGAGTTGGTGTGTTTATGTCCCCGTAAACTAGCGGTTAGGCAAAATAACACCGATAGAATGAATACCAGGTTTTAGAAAATGTAAGTACTGTGTCCGATTCGCTCGACTTAACTCTTCAAGACGGTGCCACAGCATGGCCGCAACATTTTGACTGAAAGAAGTAAAAGATAAAAGACACACATATGTGCATGTATGTATGTAGATAGAGAGAGACTAAGAAAGAGAGAGAGAGAGAGAAGAAACACAGGCAGACAAAATGAGAGAGTGAATGACTAAGAGAAAGAATAAGAAAGAGAGAGAGAGAGAGAGGCAGACAGACAGGAGCACAGACAGAGGCTGAATGGGAAGAAAATGGACAAAACTTTCAACAGGTAGAGAGAAGCGGAGCGAAAGGGTATCGAGAGATAAAGAGAGGAAAAAGAGAGTAGGAGACTGAATGGTCTATACAGCTGAGGTTATAAAACGTTCAAAACTAATTTACATTTCTGACAGAAACTAGTGAGTCTCTGTGTTTCATTGATGACGTAATACAACAGCAATATAGCGAAAATTGCCACCGTACTTTTCAAATTTAAAATCTAATTTATATCAGCCCTCAAGTTAGTGTTTTCAATTAATTGATTAAAATTTCGGGATCTGAACCTCTTTATGTTCATTACATTTTGTAAACATTGCACATTAAGCTCTTGCTTTCTTTTCCTTGTGGCAACGGATATACTTAATTGATTCCTTTTTTTTCTTTCTAACTAACTTCATTAACTACGTTAGCTCACATGCTGTGTCTATAACTAGAGGCATGCTTCGCGTTGTTTCCCCGTTGGACGCACTGTTACTCCTGATTTATATTAACGGTCGTATTGAAAATAGGCAACTAATTATCTGGAACAACTACACGCTATGATACATCGATGGACTTCTTTAAATTCGAGTTAACCCTTTCGAAGTGGAGATATATTCAAAGACGTTCTCAGCATGGTTATTTCCCTTATATTTTTTTCATATAAAATTTCGCGGAATATACAAACGAATGTGTTATTTCTTTTTTTAAGACAGAATGTCTTTAAAATTATTGACATAGGAATACATTACCTAATATCTGCTACTACTTTTCAAAACAAGAATTTCTGCTTTGAGCGAGATTTGGTTACGACTTGCACCAACTGGTCAACAACGAAGACGCTCAATTTTTGGTTCACTGATTTGCTGTTAGTTGTTGTTGTCATTGTTGGTGATGTTATTCCCCACATTGTTAATCTTGATATGAGATCACCATGTTGCCATTTTGTGGTTGTAATGCATGTGCCTGGTGTAATCGTATCAGACGTGTAGTCATGACAGGTATTTTGTACTTCGTATACATGTACCACCAGTGTCATTTTGATGGCATGCGTTGCTCTGTCACTCAGTAATAATAATAATAATAATAATAATAATAATAATAATAATAATAATAATAATAATAATAGCAGACAGTGCTACAGCTCCAAACAAAAGAGGGACTTGTGAAAACGAAAGCCATCCCCATTAGAAGAGGAATATTCCAGGGAGACACGCTATCTCCACTCCTGTTCTGCCTGGCACTCACACCTTTAACTGAATTGCTAAATAGAACTGGATGCGGTTACAAATGCTACGGAAAAACAGTCAGCCACCTGTTATATATGGATGACCTAAAATTATATGCAAAAAATGACAAAGAGCTAGAAACATTACTACAGA
>NC_068987.1:66578921-66581081 GCF_001194135.2 Octopus bimaculoides | reverse complement strand
GAAATAGAGGTAACTCGAATGTGGAATCTAAAAACAGAAACAATTCCTATTATAGTCGGTGCCTTAGGTATAATAAAAAAAATATTCAGACAAATACATAACAAAAACACCAGGACTTACAAATATATATAACATACAGAAAATTGCACTACTGGGCACAGCACACATCCTACGCAAAACACTTTCAATACAGTAACCATAAGAGCATCACAGCAAACAACAGCACTTACCCAAGGCGCACAGAGCTGCGCTCGGTAGTGAAGTGAAAGCACGTTATAAAAATAAAACTACTGAACAATAATAATAATAATAATAATAGTAATAATAATAATAATGATGATGATAATGATAATAACAACAACAACAATAATTATTGTTACTAAAGGTTTAAGTGCTGAAACTTTCGGGGAGGTGACTAGTCGATTACATCGACCTCACTATTCCACTGGTACTTAATTTATCGTCACTTCAAAGGATGAAAGGCAAGGTTGACCTCGGCTGAATTTGAATTCAGAATCTAAGGACAG
The DNA here is from genome assembly GCF_001194135.2 of Octopus bimaculoides. NCBI lineage: Eukaryota > Metazoa > Mollusca > Cephalopoda > Octopoda > Octopodidae > Octopus > Octopus bimaculoides. Next base: position 66,580,554 of record NC_068987.1, on the reverse strand, counting down.
ACAAAATACCGCTAAGCATTAAGCCCGGCGTGCTAACGATTCTGCCAGCTGTCCGTCTTTAATAATCCATTCTACTATAGGCCTGACATTTGCGGGGAGGGGACTAGCCGAGTACATCGACTCCAGTGTTTTACTGCTACATAACTTATTGATCCCGAAATGGTGAAAAGGCAAAGTCAACCTCAGCGGAATTTGAATTCAGAAACTAAGGACGGATGAAATGCCGCTAAGCATTTTACTCAACGTGCTTTATTTTTTAAGTCAACCTCTGAAAAAATAGTCCAATTGTTATCGGCATTAGAAAAGCAAGTAGCTTTGTTAAGGTTAATTTTGATATTATTGCTGTTGTTGCAGTTGATCTTGGTGGTGGTGTAGTTGTCGTTGTTATTGTTCTTTTTTTACGACACAGTTATCACTGTTGCTGCTGTTTTCAATCTTGTTGTTCATGTTATTTTTTTGTTTGCGATCTTCTGCATCTTGTTGCGTTGTTGTCGTTAATACAGTTGCTATTATTGTTGCTGTTTCTGTTGTTTGCGGTGGTGGTGGTCGTCGTCGTCGTGATGCTGCTGATCACATTTTTGCTGCTGCTGCTATAGTCGTCGTTGTCATTATTGTTGCTGCTGGTACTTTTGCAGTTATTACTGTTGTTATAGCAACAAGAGGAAAATTATATTTCTCTTTGGCGGCAAATTTATTTCACTTTCAGCTGCGTTGCTCTTCGTCGATTACTATTATTTTTTTCGAAATCCGACATTTTTTTTAAATTGGCAAAATGAACATAATCCTATTTTCACAAAGCATGCAAAGATTACAAAACAATTATTACGCCACTAAAAGTGGGGTGCAATTTCACGAAATGTTCCCACCACGATCCAGACAATGTAAGCAAAATACTTGTTAAATAAAATTTTGAATAAACCAGGCGAAATGCTTGATTAAACACTTACAAATTACGAAGGTTCAACTTGTATGATTTCAAATAGTTCCTCCATCTGACGACGGCCACCACGACGGCCTTCATAATGATATTGTTGTTGTTGATGATGATGATGAAGATGATGATGATGATGATGATGACGACGACGACGACGACGATGATGATGATGATGACGGTGGTGGCGTCAGTTTTGTTGGTGGAGTGGTTGTGGTGGGTGATGATAGTGAAAACGCTGATAACGATGACGATAATTAGGAAAAATTCTTCCCGAAACTTGTTTCTGTAACGATAATAATTTTCATGTGTATTTCACGAATTCTGTTTACGTTATAATTTCGACTCAAAAATAATCTGTGACGCCTACTGTAACAGACACGAACAAATATTGTTAAATCTTGAATCATGGTTTGGAATTAATAATCATCTCAGATGAATGTGTAGCTAATCAATAATTTCTCACCTTTATTTTTCCATTTAAATACTTTAAAATATAAGTTTCGAATTATATTTCATAACCTAAAGCAAGTCATTAATAGCGAGAAGTTAGTTTTAACAAATTAAGAAGAGAGCTAAAACAACGTGATCAGGAAAGACGCAAATGGCTTCAAATATATGTATGTATGTGTGTGTGTGCTTCTATGTGTTTGTTTTTGTGTCAGTGTATGTGTCTGTTTGAGTCCATATATATATTTGAAG
>NC_068987.1:66577183-66578765 GCF_001194135.2 Octopus bimaculoides | reverse complement strand
TATATATATATATATATATATATATATTCATACATACATATATACATACATACACGTACATATATGATTGACACTTATAAATCAATTTTCTACACATATAATGGAAAATCACGAATGAATTACACGCACACACACACACATACACACACACACACGCATATATATCATTGCATTTGGAAGAATGAAAGAATAAATTGGCTTTGCTGTATATCGACAACTAAGCCGCTCAAAGGTTCGACAGGGAGATAGCATCCGGTTTCCATTCATTTACATAGTAAATGTGACAACGTAACATGCCAGTTATTACAATACTGTAATAACTGACATGTCACCCTTAATGGGCAATTTTACTTTAAAATACTGCGCCATGATATATATATGTGTGTGTATATATGTGTATGTGTGTGTGCGTGTGTTGTGTGTGTATGTATGTATGTGTTTGTGAGTAAGTGTGTGTGTATTTGCGCGTATGACTGCATGCGTACGATGGTATCGAAAGTGAGAGTGTTTTCAACGTTGCAATTGTTGAACAAATATTCATGATTTATGAATAAACAAGGCAACAGGTTTCATGTGGAAAAAAAAACTCCCACAATTCTTCAAGGGATCCACTTGGGAATGCTAGAAATCGTCAACAGAAAGAAACACAGAAAGAAACAAGGAGAAAAAAAAGAATGAGTAGTGGCTATCGATTTATCATGGCGAATGCTGGACAGAAGGGTCACACGCAACAGCTAGGGAGGAGGGGAGATAATAAGCTATTAGGAAACCTGATAAACTCCAGAAATGAAAATCTGTACATATTCAAATATCAGACAAACTCATGCTTTAAATTTTTATCTTTATAAATAGGGGTGTGCGTGAAATTTGGTGCATAAGATAATTAAGGGATACAGTGCAGAATGCAAATCCTTGAAACAACCTGGACCAATGCAAGGAAGGCAGCAGCTGAGAAATTCTTTAGTATCTTCTTCCTTGATCTTTGCATTTATTTTGAATTATCGCCTAGTCTCGCGTAACGTCGCGTATTCTCCTTCAAAATAGAGACGATTTCCAAGCGTTTAAGCTTTATTCCCATTCATCTATCACACTATATTTTTCCACTCTTAATTTTCTGTTAATTTCTTTTTTTTTCCTCCTTTTCTTTCTCTAAATTGCCTTTGACGTTAAATCTATTAAGTTAAAAAAAACAACTTGCCAGCATTCCCCTTCATCATATACGCGGTAATCACATTCGGCTAAAATGGCTTATTGATGTGTTTGCCATTATTGATGTGTTTCCACTGACGAGATGGTTGTATTGTTTTACATCAATTTTATTCCCTCCGCAATAATCTCAATGCTTTCTTCTAAACATATGCTGAAAGTATAAATGAAATGAATAACACCTGCGTTTCACTCCATTTCTTAATTTATCCAAATTACATTAAAACATTTCACGAAACATTAGAAATTCTACCTTTATATGTAGGCTGCAATATCCTTGGAACTTAAGTGAATTTTTGCTACTCAGGTAACTATTTATTTTTTCTGTGTTATTTGAACACATTGAAAAATACACACACACACACACACACACACA
>NC_068987.1:66575721-66576975 GCF_001194135.2 Octopus bimaculoides | reverse complement strand
GGCCCCAGCAACATCATCGTCGAAAGCACCAGCAGCAACAACAACAACAACAACAACAACAACAACAACAACAACAGCAAGAACAACAGTACCGACAGCAGCAGTGGTAGCAGCAATAACAACGGCAATAGTAGGCACAACACCGACCCCACGCATCCACGGAAATACATTGGATGCGCGTAGACTTCCTTTAAGAAATATCTTTCCAGCCATAGATCCTCCTTCAGGGTCCCGGAAAGAAGATGTAACATCGCTGGCCAGCCATATCTGACAACTGAAAGAAGATGAAATTCCATACTCGATATCATTGAAAATCCTCCACCGTCTGTATCCGTACATAAATGGAACGAAACGCTACAAGCTATGCGTAGCCGAACGCATGAAATCATGAAAAACTTGCACGTACCAAGGACCATACTGAACTCCAGAAGGGGGATTTTCGGGCCGTGTTTGCATTTTAGGAGATTTCTGTTAGCATTTTGGGAAATGCATAATAGTGATAATAGCAGTATTAGCAATAATTACACCACAGCTCGAATTTGATTGCTGACGAGATTAGCCGATAACCTCCTACCGTTTTACCCTCAGCCGAGAGGTGGCGTAGATGAAGGAGGACAACAATGCCAGAAGTCGATGACCTGCAGCAAAGGAAGATAATCCCCATTGTTTATATCTATCGTTTCCCTCTCCATATTTTAAAGAGTCTGAAGATATGGCATAAAGATAGCTTTTATAGCAACAAACCCAGGATAACATTATAAACTGGCATTCACCAGTAATTAATATAGACTGCTCTACCACTTAGTGTGCTTCTCCGGATTTATGCTTTTCTAAAAAGAACGATATATAAGCAGAAAAATAAGCGAAAATGCACATTGGAAATCCTCGGAATTTTCCATGAAGTCGATCTTAAATACTCGGAACTTTCTAGGAAATCATCGGAACTTTCCAGAAAATCCTCGGAATTTCGCAGGAGGTCAATCTTAAATCATCGGAACTTTCCAGGAACTCGAGTTTAAATCCTAGGAACTTCGCAGGAAATCCTCGGGACTTTCCGGGAAGTCGATCTTAAATCATCGGATCTTTCTAGGATACCATCGGAACTTTCCAGAAAGTCGATCTCAATTCATCGGAGCTTTCCAGAATACCCTACGAACTTTCCATGAAATCCTCGGAAGTTTCCAGAAAATTATCTGAAATTTCCATGAAATCCTCGGAACTTTCCAGAAATTTCTCTGAAATTTCCATGAAATC
>NC_068987.1:66571363-66575515 GCF_001194135.2 Octopus bimaculoides | reverse complement strand
AAAACAATTTATATTATAGAATAGATACATACCTGTTGAAGACGAAAATGTATGTGAGAGATTACTGTATTGGATGTGTCTATAATCATAGAGAAAGTGAAAGACATTTGAAATGGACGTGTGTGTGTATGTGTGCGTGTGTTTTTTGCGGCTAATTTGGCGGGAGTTTTGCAGTCAGCAGGAGGTGTTTTTTGTTTTATCGCTTCAGCAATGGCCTGACAAGTGAAAATATTTTTTTAAATATGTGTTTTGGGGAAAGGGGATCTTTTGAAGTGGGCGTCAAATGAAAAGTGACATGGACAGTTTTATGACTGAACTTCTTTTGAAGTTAGCGTGAGACGGTAGAATTAATGTGCATGCGTATTTCTCTGTGTGTGTAAGTTTGATGGGGTGTGCGAAACAGAGAGAGTAATGTTGATGGTGTGTGCGTATATGAGAGAGAGAGATTGAAAGATAGAGTGAGAGAATGAAAGATAGAGAGAGATAACGGAAATTTTTCCATTCAGTTTTTGTAGTGAGTGAGTGTGTGAGTGATTGACACAGAAAAACCGAGAGAGAGAGTAATTATCTATGTATGTATGTATGTATGAATGGCTTCAGTGACACACACTCACATACACGCGCGCACGCAGGTTGTTTAAAATGATTTTCTCGCTAACTATGGGCGCTAGGAAAAAATATAAAGCGCGTTCCAATCTATGCTCCCGTCTCCACATGTGTGCCATTTTTCACGCGAATCTACCCACCCGTTTGGCCGTGAACCTGGAGACAAAAAGAATACAACGGTCGCCCATGTTCAATTTATATTATATATATAAGCATGCAGATAGGAAATTCAAGATTTATAAATAGATATCTACAAGAAGTGTTTAGTACAGTTCACCACTAAAACCCCGGCCTGAAGTGTAAATAGGAACAGGTGTTGAAATTACCTATCTAAGATGGCTACAAGCGGTATATGGTTCATCATGTATAAATGGGTCAAATGGGAAGATGGACAAGTAAACCATTGGGCGTCACTCGAGGATGTTTACTTCATAATAGTGCGTACAAATAAAGTATAAATAAAGCATAGAACAGTTATAGTAGACAAGTTCTAACAATCTCTTTTGCCGAACTGCTCAGTTACGGGGACATAAACACATGAGCATCGATTGTCAAGCGATGATGGTGGTGGGGGGACAAGCACAGACACACGCACACACACAAATATATGCATATATATACATATATATTTACATACGACGTGTTTCTTCCAGGTTACGTCTGCCAAATACACTCACAAGGCTTTGGTCGGCTCGAGGCTAAAGTAAGAGACACTTACCCGAGGTTCCATGCAGTGGGACTGAGCCTGGAACCAAGCAAAATTACTCAAGTCCTCATCAGCAGGATCACGGTGGCAGTGCCGTACTTACACGTATCAAGCGCACTGCTTTATTGTGCTATACAGATTTCCGAATCCGTTGCTCATTTCCATGCACAAATGGTTACAGAAGTATTCGGTCGAGTGAGTCTGGGAGTTCTTGTGAAATTTATTATATATTATACATGTGTGTTTAGGCGGTGGGACTATAGTTCATAAAATATTAGAGCATAACGCGAAAGGGGCCCTTTATCATCGGTTAGCGGCTCCACGTGGCGGAAGTTGATGATAAGCGTAAGGAATTGATTATCTGTACTCCCATAAGTGCAGCACTGATTATTTTACTCAGGTATTAAAATGGAGCTCACCTCAGTCCGTTAAAGTACATAGAGTGTTTCAAAGGTTTTGAATTTCAAGAAAGAAGATTAAAATATTTTATATGTGTGCTATCAAATATCCTGTTTGGTAAGCAAATTCGAAACTGAAATCTAACCTCAGTATTACAATCGAGCAATTAATTGCATGCACGCGTTTACGTGTACATATGCATACATACACATATCCAAACAAAGACTCTTTCTCTCTCACACGTATACGCGCGCGCGCACACTCACAAATATATATATATATATATATATATATATATATATATATATTATATATATGTACGCATGTATGTATGTATATATCTATATGTATGAAGCATGAAAAAATTAGTAATCATCGTAAAAAAATAGATAAGACCTCAGCTTGGAAACCGGAAATTGTACGCCATAAATTATTTTACGATGCTTTCTGGAATATTGTACAAATGTAAGTTAATGCTTTACAATAATTTAATTATGTACTTTAAAGAACATGGATTTAACGAACTGAAGAGCTCTAATTAATCAACTGCGTAACCAAGGAAACGATGAGGATATTACGAGAAAAAGAACAGCTGTTTTAGATTCATGAGACAGCAATTTATAGTTACCAATCAGATTCAGAATACTTCAATTAAAGGGTTACGAGAGATTAGATTTTCAGATTTATTAAAATTTATAACTGAACACACACGCGCGCGCACACACACACACACACACACACACACACACATATATTGTGGTTACGCGGCTACGGGTATATGCGTATATAACGAATCAGTAAACCAACAATATATTTTAGCAAAATAAATATAACCAAATGATAAACAGTATAAATGTCCAATGTCCGTCTCCAATTAAGCCTCTTATAAAATATGATCTTCCTTTTTGAAACAATATAAAAGATACGCCTTATGTACAAAAGCAAATCCTGCAAACATATGAACGCATATTCACTCATATACATTAGCATATATATGTAGTTAATTCAAATAAGCAAAAAAAAAAAAAACAGAGGAAAAAGAAGAAAGACGGAAAAACGAACGTAATGACATGCACAAGATATATATTCTTTTCTACTCTAGGCACAAGGCCCGAAATTTTTTTGGAGGGGGCCAGTCGATTAGATCGACCCCAGTACACAACTAGTAGTTAATTTGTCGACTCCGAAAGGATGAAAGAGAAAGTCGACCACGGCGGAATTTGAACTCAGAACTTAAAGACAGACGAAATACTACTCAGCATTTCGCCCGGCGTGCTAACATTTCTGCCAGCTCGCCGCCTTGTAAACGAAATATATTAATTAGACGATCGGTGAAGGGAAAGAGTTGTTATTAACGTTTGGAGCATAACTCTTCGCCAACAGTCTGCTGGTGACCCTTACTTATTTTTCCCTTCTTTCTCTTTGAACTTTCCTGTTTCCGACGTAGAGCTTTCGACGAAACGCTACCAGCAACTCTTTCCTTTCACTGAGCGTCTAAATAGTATATTTCTTGTGCACGTTACCACGATGGTTTTCTTCTTTTTATTTCTTTTTTCACTGTTTTTTAATTGTTTGTTTATTTGAATCAACTATTTACTGCATGGTCACACGAACGGACTCCGTCCTTCTGACCTGTTTTGAAATACCTAATTCTTGGATTTCTCTCCACCATTGGATTACGTCGCCTTTTTATTCATTCGGAGTACGCCATTTCTACACCTTTGATTGTGATACACATATATATAATTTTTCAATTCTTTCAGTCATTAAGCAGTAGTTACGCTGGAGTGTGTCCTTTAAGATTTGACCCCAGTGCTTGTTTGTTTGCTTTTTCCATTTTTCAGACGGGTGCGTTTTCTATCCGTGACTTTTTGACGAACCACTCATTTATGTAGACGTAAGTACACCAAAACCAGTTATGAAGCGGTACGAGGGAGAAACACACACGCACATATACACATGTATGCACGCACAAACACACACTCATACACGACAGAATTCTTTGAGTTTCCATCTACGAAATCCAATCGCTAGACTTTCGTCGGCCGTAGGCTGTAGTAGAACACAATTCCACAAGGTGCCACTCAGTGGCACTGCATCTTGACCAATATGGGTTAAAAGCAAGCTTAATATCAATATAATAAAGCTCAACGTCTTTGTGCCTGTGTGTCTGTACATCTATAGATCGAAAGGGAACAGAAGACATGTAAGAACAAAGTATGCATTCCCATGTACAATTTTACGAGAAATACGATGAGCTACATAAAATTTACTTTCCACTTTGAAATTTCAAATACCTCCAATTTCAATGAAAATTACAACATAGTTACTAGGTACTAAATAAAGACGATTTCCAAAATTTCACCTATAACACGGGACAGAGTCCCTTTGAAAGTGCAAAAACATCCACTTTTCATGGACGATACACATAATTTAAGTAT
>NC_068987.1:66567753-66571353 GCF_001194135.2 Octopus bimaculoides | reverse complement strand
TGTGTGTGTGTGTGTGTGTGTGTGTGTATTTATATATACCTATATGTATATATGTATCATATATCAATATTAATATATACATATAATTATACATATACATATATGTATATATATATGCATATATATGTATATATACATGTATATATATTTGTACATATACATATATATGTATATATATATACGTATATATATATGTATACCAGGCGCACACTGGGTAAATGAAGCAAATAACAATAGAAGCATCTTTAAAAGATATACCGATTCCACCTAAAAATGTATATCTTAAAGAATTCATTAATGAATTAACAGACTTCACCCACCGTTTACAATGGAAAGCCATTCTTATGATAAAAACAACCAAGCAGAGACGACGCACCATCAAAACACCAATGACTTTACTGAAGGAGAACATCCCAACCAAACAGTCTCTTAGACGCCTTTGAAAACGAACTACGGGACACTATTACAATTCACACGACACCCACTAAGAAACAACAGCTTCCAAAGGAACCTAAATGACCTACTATATAAACTGAAATTCCAAAAGGGAATTATTGAACACTCCGATAAAACAAGGAATTCTCATACATTAGATATAAGTTTATACCACCAGCTGTTACATAAAGAAATTACAAAAAAATACAAAATAGCACCTAACAGCACCTTAAGATCTATGAACTTAGCAGCCAAGAACATTATGACAGACTACAACATAGAGGAGAAAACCGAACCCTTCGTACCTTTCAGACTCCGCATAACAATAAAAGACCATAATCCTAAATTCTTAACAGGTACGAAAGTTAGATTAATATACCCCAATAAGTCCGATCTGTGTAAATTAAGTAAATTAATATTAGATAAATATATCCCTAAATTAATGAATTTGATAGCCCTAGATCTATGGTCTATCATCTACGAAGCATTAAACTGGTTCTCCAAAATACAGAAGAAGACAAACTACAAGTTCCTACAAATAGACATAGAAGATTACTACTCATCTATTAATCCTATGATCTTCGCCAAAAATCATACCCAATGATGGAAATTAATGTAATCTTAGAAGCGAGAAAATCAGTAGTAACTTTCGATAATAAACTATGGGTAAGAGAAGACTCCCCTAATAACTTCGATGTCACCATGAGAGACCTAGATTCAGCATAGGTAACTGACTTAGTAGGTATTTCTTTGTTATCATACCTACAGGAAAAATTCCCAGAAATCAAGAGTGGGCTATATAGTTACGACGCACTATTCATTCTAAAACGTCTCAAATAGCAGATGAGAAATGATTAAGAAAAAATTATATAAAATTTTTAAAAGATTCGGCCTAGCGATTACTATAGAAAAAGAATTTAACTCTATAAATTACTTAGACGCGAACTGCATCCTAGCCACGGGACTCCACGAGCCCTACATAAAGCCTAATACAAACCTGAAGTATATAAGCGCATCCAGTAACCATCTAAACTTTATTAAAAGTACACAGCTGTAGTAAAAGATTTTCATACCTGTCTTCTAACCTAGATATTTGTAATAAGTATATGGAATTCTACAATAGCGCATTAAAAAAGCAGGCTATAAACAAAAAATTAAATATCTAGACTTACAACATTATACAAATAACCCGGAATAGCATAAATTCCCAAGACAATTATCACAACACTAAATACAATCCAAACGAAACTAACAACCACATTGATAATTTGAACAACATAGATAAGATTAATACCAATAATATAAAATAAACTGTAGAAATAATGTTAAGATTCAAACTAAAACAACTAACAACAATAAAAACAACAAAACTAATACCAACAATGTGAAAATTAATAAAATTGAGAATACTAACACGACTACTACTACTACTACTACTACTACTACTACTACTACTACTACTACTACTACTAATAATAATAATAATAATAATAATAATAATAATAATAATAATAATAATAATAATGAACACCAAAGAACCAATATAACCCCAGTGAAGAATGATAACCCCAAGCCATATAACTTAAGAAAACCGTACAGAAATAACCCCAATAAAACTGACACTAACAATAATAAAAATAAAAATAACTATAGAAAGAAATAAAATAATCATAAGAGCAACCTTATACTCTACACCAACACTGAGGATAGCTTCTACACCAAAAATAATAATATTAAAAATAAACGAAATAGTGATAAGATCTGGTTAATTATCCTCTTTGCCATAGAGCTTAGATCTAACATAGTTCACTCCATAATGAGACTCAGGAAACTTTAAGAATAAAATCAGAGTAGGCCATAGCCTAACTAGTAACCTAGCTATCATCATAGCCTCGATCAACAATAATAAGCTAGGCGCTGTCTCCGAAACTAGGAAAAATTAATACCTAAAGGATATATTTATTCCTCTTTAAACGTGGAAGACCTGTTAGAACACAGAATATGGCGATGTTAGAACACAGAGTGCGGCGATTTTTATTTTGGCTTTCGGTGCATAAACCCACTGCTGTTTATATCACCAGCGTAGTGATATGTATTCTACCACCATCTGTGTAGAAATCATCAAATCATGTGAATTCGACCTTCTTTGGTCTTTTCAGCGATGGATGGTCGTATGCCTGACAGTGCACTGATGTCTCTGCATCCGCAGTGGACCAGAAATAGAAACATAATCTACCTTGAAGTTCCCACCAACGTAGCTAGAAATTTCCTATCGTTGATTTAGATGGCTTTCTCCAGTGGCCACAATTACTATGAGCTCTTCAACTCATATAACTTCAAGGTGAGCTACTCTTGCTTATATAATATTGCTTCTCATATTGTATGCTACAATAAACTCAAACATGTACTTTCAAAAACTGCAGCCTAGCCTGTAACAGTTGAAATCGTACTACTTGCCTTCTAGGAGGAGCCTTCCTTCAACAGCTGTAGTTTACAGACACTTGTCCCATCCGATGGTATCACATGGCACCACAATGGCAAGAAAGCTAACGATTGCAATGAAAGTTATTCACAACATAAGCACTTTCTTAGATGCATGGATACAGAGGATTCCACTTCTTTGTCTCGTTTCCTCTGGAGGCTCTGTGACCTCAGGAATGAATCACTCAGCAGCGAATGGACCATCACCAATTGCGTTTCATTCTGCTTATCAGGTGATCGCACCTTAAACACGTTCAAATCAAACAGAACGAGGATAACTATGGGTTATTGCTTCCAGACCTCCAGCTTCTATATCCTGATTATATTTTCACAATTAAACCAGTAATAATTGATGCAGTTAGTTTTGTGTATAAATGCCTAAGTGACAATCTGGATAAATAAGAATTTTCAGAAATAGAAATCAATCATTTGACTCGCATATTACAAATACAATCTATTGGTGGAACTATAAAAATATGAAAGACTTTTCTCACGTTCAAAGTGTGATTGTTTTTCTTATCTACATTCCAATGATGGATTTGTATCTGTTAGAAACCATCTTCTTCCGCAGAGTAAGCATTGAAATATACAGAAGAGAATACACACACACATACACGCACACAAACACATGTATACATACATGCATACATACATACATACATACATACATACATACATACATAC
>NC_068987.1:66567063-66567511 GCF_001194135.2 Octopus bimaculoides | reverse complement strand
ATTAGTTTTATGTATTAGTTTTGGAATATATTCGTTTGGGAATATATCCATATATATCAAAACTTAAAAACATAAAATGAATAACAAATTATGTTATTATACCCGTTCTTCTCAACACAACCAACAACTTGCTTTGATATCGAATCGATTCACAAGTGCCCTGTCAATTACATCACCTGATAGCTCCTTTTTGTTTATTAAGAAATTACCAAATTCATTGAAATAAAAAAAGTGAATGCTGGAAATGAAAGATATTATTGAAAAATCGTAACTCTATTGCTTTTACAATAGCAATTATGTTATCTAATTCTTAATCATGCACTCGTTTGATCTCATGGGAAGTTTCATCACTTACATATCCCCATGTTTGTGGGGGGGGCGTGTGCGTATGTGCATATATGTGTCTGTGTATGTGTGTGTGTGTGCGTGTGTGTGTGTGTGTGTGTGT
>NC_068987.1:66565234-66566798 GCF_001194135.2 Octopus bimaculoides | reverse complement strand
CATATACATGCACATGTATAAATATTCAGGTATACACACACAAACACACACACATATATAATATATATATATATATCCATACATACATACATACATACATACATACATACATACTTATATACACATATACATACATATCCTTTTTTACTCTCAGCACAAGGCCCGAAATTTTTTGGGAGGGAACCAGTCAATTAGTTCGACCCCAATACGCAACTTGTACTTAATTTATCGACCCCGAAAGGATGGAAAGCAAAGTCGACCTCGGGTGGAATTTTAACTCAGAACGTAAAAACAGACGAAATGCTGCTAAGCATTTCGCCCGGCGTGCTAACGTTTCTGCCAGATAGCCGCCTTATACATACATACATACATACATACATACATACATACATAATAGAAGCTCGCTTTGCAGGCACACAATTTCGGGTCGAGGCACATTGGGGCAGTGATTTCCACTATAGTTCCGGGCCGTTCGACGTGTGCCTGAGTTTCATAGTCGGAAACCCTGCAGAAGCCCGTCATTGATATGTATAAGCGTGAGTGTTTGTATGCGCGTCTATATATCTTTTTATTGTCGCTCTCACCGCTTGACAGCCGGTATTGCTTTCTCTTCGCTTCCTTAAGCAAATATAATTCGCCAGGCTTTCGGATAGTTCCTGTCTACCAAGAAATTTGTTAGATGGGAGCTAGAATATGGAACACTCTCAGAAGATGCCATGCAGCAGGACTGAGCCCCAAACCACTTGGTTAGGATGGCAGCGTCTTAATCACACAGCCATGCCTTCACTACATTGTGTATTTAGATAAAACAGAAATGCTCATTTCATTCTGCTAATCACGTGAAGATTAAAAGCACAAAATCTCCGAGCAGCCTCTTAAAAAGTCTAAGCTTTAAATGTATAACGTTATTCCCGTCTTAACAGTATTGTGTCCATTTTCACTTAACGTATTTTCACAGTCCTCAGACTTTCAATATTGATTCCTGCATTGCCGTTTGTTTAGAAATCTAACACATTTCAGATTTCTGCAACGAATAGTTAGTTACACTGTGTTTTTTGTTTGTTTTGTTTTTACCTATTTTGTTAGACTTAGGTAATTAATTTTGCAATTTACTAATATTGATTTTTTGTATCTTCTCTTCTTGTTTGAATTTTACTTTTTTATATTGCGATGTAAATGTGTTGAGATATTTGTCTGACTGAATGAAAATGTGATTTAAAAATAATTACAAGTAAAGCAAAACCGAGAAAAGTGTTTTAAAAAATACATCCAAGCATTTATTCTTATAAAACAAGAACAAAATACTTGTAAAAATTCTATCTTCATGAAAAGCCGTTAGAATTAATAAATATACGTATCATTTATAATTCAAAATAGAGTACGTGTTTATTGCTTAAATCATAATTAGCAAATGGATCCGGTAAGCGCCATGGAGCTCATATTGTAGCTGTGTTTCTTGTATTTGTCCAGCATAGGATATCGCAATCTCCATAGTCCCACTTTTTATTATGTACAAGGTCGTATATTGAGGATATATATATATATATATATATATATATATATA
>NC_068987.1:66561739-66562340 GCF_001194135.2 Octopus bimaculoides | reverse complement strand
TATACATACATACATATATATATACATACATACATATATATATACATACATATATATATACATACATGCACATACATACATACATACATACATACATATACATATTCATATAAATATCTACCTTAATTGCACCACCTGGCAGAATCGGGTAAGTCAAATTCTAAGTCAATTTTTGAGTTCTTATTAACCATTTCAACTGCTAGATGTTCACCGCGATACATCGAAGTATTTCCTTTAATCTACATGATATGTGAAAAATTGAAATTATAAACGTAGTGAACGTTGATACGTTTATAAATTCAACGTTACTAACAAATTTCCCCATAAATACTACACCAAACATTGCACATACCATTACGCTTTAACGCGTCGTTTATTCGTTTCTATATGTTGGCACACTCAGTTAGCTATGTTTTTAATGTGTGCCTTCAAAAGTCAGTAGTGAGTGAAACACTCACACCATAGTGAGCATATGAATCAATAAATATATTTTAGTCTACTATAACATAAACTAGTTTCAAATTCCTGTTTTAGGTTCGTGTTTATTTTCTTATGACGGAGAAACACATTGTAATAAATGCACACACACACACACACACAC
>NC_068987.1:66559147-66561377 GCF_001194135.2 Octopus bimaculoides | reverse complement strand
TATGTATATATTTATATGCGTCTATCTATCCATACATAGACACACAGGCATACGTACATACATACATATATACATCATGAATCATCATTTCTCCGCAAACTATTCTACACCAGCGCCCGTTACAATACTTTTGACATGCGATAATTCAATAAAATCTCACGTAAATTCATGTCATATGATTCAAGTAAATGGATCTTTTGACGCTGGATTTTATCGTTATGTTAATACATATTCATGTGTGTGATGTGTGTGTGTGTTTGTTCGTGTCTATTCACTTTCTTTTTGAATTGTGTTTTATTTATCGTCCATAATTTCAATGGTTGTCAGAGCAGTCATGTAAATGACCATGACTAATTTTCAATGTTTCAGTTTCGTGGAAGTGAGCAATTAATTATCAGATAACATTTTTTTGCCTCTGAGCGGATACCACTAGTGGTATTGAACGTTCCAGCAATGGCATTAAACTGAACTGACACTTATTTATAACAGTCCATCAGACCATAACGATTTCGTTCGATTTGCTAAAATTAACATTCAACACTTACACCCGTCACATACTTCATTGTTAAGAAGAAATGGGATGTGATACATGATGTAACCCCACAACCCTGAAAACATGAAATGGCAATGGCTGAAATACATATCGTTACAGATATTTGTAAGTCTGGTTGAGCAATAAAACGTCATCTAAGAAAAGTAAAGAGAAACGAATCTAATGGGTACTAGGTTTTAAATGTTCTTGCATCACAACAAGCAAGCCAACAGATGAAACAACAAAACAGCAACAGTAACAAAAATGACAACAGTAATAATTTCTAGTATAGCACCAAAACCTGAAATTTGGTCGGAAGGTGTGCTTCGGTGGTCGGAAGTTGGCTTCGATGGTATTTGACCTCAGAAGGTAAAGCAGGAAGAAACATCCCTAAATATGTTGTCCAACGTGCTAAATATTCTGCAAGCTTGACGCCTTAACAATAATTATAATAAGTTCAAATTTTGGCACAAGGCCAGCATTTTTTGAGGGACGGGGAACTCGATTACATCGACAACATTACTTGAATGGTATATATTTTATCGTTCATAGCAAGATCAAATGCAAAGTCGACCATGGCAGAATTTCAGCTCCGAACGTAAAGTCAGACGGAATACTACCAAGTATTTTGACCAAGCGTTTTGACTACTTTGACTAACGGATCCACCGTCGCACCACCTTCATAATAATAATAATCATATTAATAATAATCTGTTCAGCTATAGGTACTAAGCCAGAACTTTGTGAGTGAGGAGTTAGTCGATTAAATCAACCTCAATGCTGAACTGGTGCTTTATTTATCGACACTGAACGGATGAAGAGTCGACATTTAGTGGAATTTGAACCCAGAGCGTAAGAGCAGACGGCATGCTACTAAACATTTTTGATCGGCGTGCTAATTCTTCTGCGGGTTCATCACGTTATTATTATCATTATTATTGTCATTATTAAGCCTGTGAGCTGGCTGAATCGTTAGCAAGTCGGGCGTAATGCTTAGTGGTGTTTCGTCTGTTGTTACGCCCTGAGCTCAAGTTCCGCTAAGGATGACTGCCTTTCATCCTTTCAGGGTCGATAAGTGAAACAGGGGTTGATGAAATTGACTATCCCCTCCCCCAAATTTCAGGCCTTGGGCTTATAATAGAAAGAATTATAATTAACATTATTAAGGCAGCGAGCTGGCAGAATCGTTAGCACGCCAGGCGAAATGCTTAGGGGAATTTCGTCTGTCTTTACGTTCCGAGTTCAAATTCCGCCGAGGTCGATTTTTCCTTTAATCCATTTCGGGGTCGGTGAAATAAGTACCAGTTCAACACTGGGTTCGATGTAATCAACTTATTTCCTACCCAAACCTTGCTCGGAGGAAGGGTTAAGTTGATATTGAAATCAATAATTTGCTCATTCTACATCTAAGCTACATCTGGAGATTTGAGAAAAAAACACAGAAACTGCAATAAAATAATATTTCTGAATATGTTTACGACGTTTATACTTTATAATTTACTGTTCTCCCATTATCGAGAAAGTTATAACCAATGTTGACAATATCTACATGTGTGTGTGTCTTTGTCTCAGTATGTGTGTACAAGTGTGTGTATGTCTGTGTATATATATATACGTGTGTGTTCGGATGTATGTATGTATCTATGTGTATATATATATATATTTATACATACATATATATATATATATATATATATA
>NC_068987.1:66558497-66559083 GCF_001194135.2 Octopus bimaculoides | reverse complement strand
TGTGTGTGTGTCTCTCTCTCTCTCTCTATATATATATATATACATATGCATTTTATTCAGACATAAAAAAACATTTCTATAGAATATTGTCGACGACAGACAAATGAGACATTTAAAGAATATTTTATTCCTAGTCATGTGTGAGCAGCACAGCATAAACCAATCTTATTGTAGTTGATGCATTTATACTTTCTTGGTATAAATATTCTTAAATGGTCTTCATTTATATGCCAAAAACGGAATAGTCACAGTGTATAAAACCAGTTTGCATATCTATTCTTGTTATAGATTATTTCAGAGAGTAAGAGAAATTGTAATTCATGGTAGATTTGTGGTGTTATTATGAAAATAAATATGCATACACATGCAAAGAGATGTAATTATCTCTCTTTCCATCTATATATCCATTTGTGCGTTTGCAAATCTACCTATCTGTGTGACATTCATTCCATTTATACTTGTATTACGGTTGCATTTTATACATCTTGGTCCGTATGTACGTATGCTTGTGTGTGTATGTATAGATAAAGATATAAATCTCTCTCTCTCTCTCTCTCTCTATATATATATATATATATATATATAC
>NC_068987.1:66555772-66558100 GCF_001194135.2 Octopus bimaculoides | reverse complement strand
GGCATGTAGGCAAGCTGTTTTTACCGTAGCCTCGAATAAGCGAAGGTGTGTGAGCGCTGTCGCGTAGGTCGATCTATAGTGCCCATTTTGGATGAACTACATTTGCAATATAAACGTGCAGCTATGTCACCATGTGCCACACTCGTTCCTGTGACATACACCGTTGCAACACATGACCATGGATTATTCACTTGCGTTGCACACTAATTTAATGCGTGGTCTCTTCATCTGATGAAACAACACATATACAGACATTCTCACACATTTAAACTCACACATGCATACATGTGAAGATGAAGAAATAACATAATACGAAAACAACAAATTCTTTGGATGATTTCATCATCAGTGTCATGAACTCGCTCTCAGACGAATAGAAAGACTGACTGGCTATTTTCCTTCTTTGGGTAGTGGAAAAAGTGAAGAGAAATGGTCAGAAAAAAACAAAGCGTTGGAATAAGAGAGGAGAAAAGGCCAGAACTGGAAAAATAAAGAAGTATATAAACGGAGTGAATAATTTTGAAGAGCAATCTCGATGAATGAAGCCACGACGTGTTGCTCTCTATTGTTTACCACTGACTCAATGAAATTAAGGAGTATATTTTGGCAGGATATCGAGTGAGAGATTGGGTGTAGATGTGTGTGAGTGTGTAAATACATAAATATGTGTTTGTGTGAGTATTATGAAGAATTAGTTGTGTGTACGTGTGTCTGTGTGGTTATTTATTGTGTGTTATGCGCGACTACATGTATCTTTATATAAATTCGTTATATGTACACGTCTGTGTGTATGTGCGGACGCTTTTTCGTTTCCTGCTGAACTTTTGTCTGCTGAACTAATGGTTGCCCAGTAAGAAAATAATTTGGAGGGTGGGGTGAATGCGTCTGTGTACACCAACTACCAGTCGCGCACGTGTGTGTGTTTGTGTTTGTGTGTGTGAGTGTGTGTGTGTGTGTGTGTGCGTGTGGGTGAATATGTGGAGAATATTTATTGGCCAGGCACAAATAACATTTCTTTAGGATATTTTCTATGACAGAATTAGGTAAATAGAAGAACTGTACTAAGTCATTTCCACAACCTAAATAGCAGTAGTATACCACACACTATTAAGAGGAACATCGTAGATCGTAGATATGACAAGACTCCATGCCAATAGATCAGACATGTGCGGGTTCTATATAACTGTAAGAACACGCATCTTGTTAGAGCAAAGAACCGCATTGCCCTTCTAATACATGAGTCAGAATTCGTGCGTGATATTTGCATCTCAACAAGATCCTACTACCGAAATGGATGACACCTCTTCACTGGAAAAGACACAAAGGTTAAGACAATTTAGCCACTCCCACATTCAATTTCTCATACTTTGTATAGTTGTTCATTTCCTTTATATGGCGCGTGTTGCCGAGATAAAGCACATCATTCTTCAATACGTGTGAAAGTGACATAACCTAATATTCCCTAAAGCTAGTAGCCCCCCTTTCTCTTATAAAGATTCTTTACGATTTTTCTCATAACGTCTTGCGTGTTGTCGTTTATTCTAATATCTTCTCACATTTTAGTCCCATTATTAATACCTAAACGATGGCCAGATCATCCAAAGTACGCTGTGCAAGGGTGTCCGAATAGGGACCTTTCCGACCATGGAACTTGAAGTAGTTCACGAATAAATACTATGTTCTCTAAATGATGTTTCACTCCCACTTGAGTGCTTTTGTGCTGAATTTGTCAACAATGGAAAATATTTTATTTATTGATATAAGTCCTTTAAACAGCACATGTTGGTATAGTAGCTCTTGCTCTACAGTAAATCTTTGTGGTCTTTTCCATTGTAAGTAGGCAACCGGTTCTCAGTAGAATCAACATAACACCATTGAATTCTTGAAAATTGTATGCAGTAGATTATAGTCATATGCAGTAGATTATAGCCTGTTAATAGAGATGCAACCAATGACAAGAGCAATGGGCACGAATAGATGAAGATTGAAGACGAAGAAAACAATATGAACAAAGAAGCCATGCAATGGACACCATGGACTGCGATACCGACATGAATCGCAAGCGACTGAACGAATTGATTTGTACGAACGTACGAGGTTGCATCAAAAGCTTCCTAGACTAATTATGTTTGATAAAAAAAAAAAACTTATTTACCTAAGTTTTAACATATTCTCCTTCGAAACAGTCACCTTACGCAGTAACACACTGGTCTCAGCGTTCCTGTGACTTTTCGAATCAGGCCTACAAGTTGTTTTCCGTAAGCGAACCGAGGTCCTCCGGTGATTCACCTTGGATCTCAATAACAGAGTTAAAACGGCGATATTTGA
>NC_068987.1:66554194-66555716 GCF_001194135.2 Octopus bimaculoides | reverse complement strand
TAAATCTGGCAAATAGGAAGTGACACCATGGTGTCTTTTGGCGAGAAACTCACGAGTGAGGAGAGATCGGGGAAGAATCTATTTCGCCGAATTACTCCCTCAACGTCGCAGTAGAGCACTCGATTGACAGTCTGACAATGGGGGTCACATTCTCCATATACAATACCACATTTTCAAGGGTGACGCTCGTGACAGGTCTTCGCTCATCATCTTCTCGGGATATTCGTTCGCTTTTGAAGTGCTCGTGCCACTCGAAACATTGTGTACCACTCATGGCAGCATCACCGTAAGCTTGCCGAGGCATGCACAATATCTCTCTACTAGACCGCCCAATTTTAACGCAAAATTTTACGTTAGTTCTTTGTTCCTGTCAATGACAAAATCGTAGACTACAGCATACATATGATCACATAAACTTGCGAAGGAAACACAGCGTTGTCACTGAGCACACTGCCCCAGGAAGGTCAATGCTAGCTCTCACTGCGCACGCAACTTTGTGCTACCGTCTGTTGGCGCGCTACAGAATTAGTCCGGAATCTTTTTGATACTAATTCGTACATGTTACAATGTATTTCTGAAGGAGGAACACTTTACGTTTCAGGCATTTCATACTCGATATGAAGGGAAGAAAATGAAAATAAACTCTGATCACTTGGAAGTGCTTGAATTCAATGTAGTCACGTTTTTCTCCGAACATGTGACTAGGGATGAAATGTGGGCGGGCTTTATGATCCCGAAATGACGGCTTAGTTCATGGAATGACGTCACACCTCTTCTCCAAGACCTTTCATATTTAAAGGTTAGTTAACGTTTTCATTTTCTTTCAGTAAATTTTGCGTTGTTCTAATTTTCTTCCTTTTTGAATGTCTTTATTTATTAAAAACCTAAAAAAGGTCACGTAAGCAATTCGTTTCATTATCTTTAATGTATGGGTGCTTCCAGTAGATTAAAATTCGATGCAGTTTCAAACTTACAATAACTGTAACATTTTTATGATTTTATGTAAAAAAAAATATTATGTATGTGATATTTGTAGTTAACATGCTAAACAACAATGCAGATCTGAATAACTATAGTCTGAGAACGAAAAGGATAATACACCCCCCTCACACACACGCACACACACACACAAACACACACACATACATGCATGCTCTAATCAGTAAACTAATTTTAAATTCTGCAAAAGTTATCTTTTATTTGCATAACTGACATAAATCATATTTAGTTCCAATTATTCCCCAAATTTCATTATCTTAAAATAAATACACGAAAATAACCCGAAGATGGCGATAGAGAAATAAATCACTTGCAACAAATATATACACACATCCGCACACATAAATGCGTACCCTCCGGCATTCATTTATTATTCAGCCCATATTAACTCTAACGCTTGAAATTTAACTGCTACCGATTGCACAGAAATACATTTCAAATTTAGAATCAGTCACTCACGCTCTTTATTCATACGTCCTTACATGCACACACACACACACACACACACACACACACACACACA
>NC_068987.1:66550114-66554184 GCF_001194135.2 Octopus bimaculoides | reverse complement strand
ATGCATGCACACACACACACACACACACACACACACACACACACATACACACACACACACCCACACACACACACACACGCACACATACACACACACACACATGCTCAGATATATGCATGCATGTGTATTTATACAGACATACATGCACTGATATGCACACATGGCGGTGCAAATAAATATAAAATAGTTGTCGTGTCATACAGCACTGTTTCTACATAGATCCATAGATCCTGTATGCTGAAGCTGTGTGTATATAACATAATCCAAGCTCTTTGCTGGCAGGATTCAACTTTCAAGCGCCAGTACCTTTTGGTAAAATAACACCCGTTTTATTTCACCAATAACATGGAACAGCTCAAAGCTACGGCTGTGGGCTGATAAGTTCATACGCTGACTATGAAGGAGTGATGCTAGGGCTGTAAAATCCCGCATGCATTAATTTCAACTCTTCTTACAAACTAACGTGACCCGTGAATATTTCACGGTATTTGGGTTATTTCTCAAAACTGTATCCAAAAATCCTGAAAGG
Source organism: Octopus bimaculoides (assembly GCF_001194135.2). Lineage (NCBI taxonomy): Eukaryota > Metazoa > Mollusca > Cephalopoda > Octopoda > Octopodidae > Octopus > Octopus bimaculoides. The sequence continues at coordinate 66,553,655 of NC_068987.1, read as the reverse complement.
GTAGCCTGTGTTGTGTCTGTATGGAAAGAGAGTCGCTCATCTGTTACTCATTGACAAGTGAAAGAAATTTGAATACGATGATTACTTAATGCACTTTATTCCCTCTTATTGTTCCATTTTCCCCATAAACAAAAGAGAAATATCCTGTAGATATGATACAACCCTTAGGGAAATTTAAAATTGCATATATCTACCACGTAAATAAGCGTGAATTTTTCATGGAATTGCACTTATGCGCATGCGTTAAGTGATAGGTGCTATGAAAAAACTTAGTTCATTTTTTTAAAATACACTTTGCACTATCTAATCACCACCATCATCGCCAACCCCACCACCACCACAAACTCAATCTCCAGCAGCAGCAGCAGCACCATCATTATATCTCTCTCCCTTCTTTCTCATTCCCCTCTTTCTCTTCCTCCTCACTCTCTCCTCTTTCTCTCACTCCCCTCTCTCCTCTCTCTCTCAGTGCCTTTCTTTAACCTCACTATCAAAACATCACCCCGAGACTAAAACTATTATGTTCCCCCTACCTCACGTCACGGACGCTTTTGCCTCCCTCTTTTCTTTCTTCATCATTCACTCTGTCTCTTTCTTTCTCCCTCTTTGTGTCTGACTCTTGGCCTTTTCCCCCTTTTCTCTCTCCTTTTTCTTTCTCCTCTCTTTTCATTGAACTAATAACGTGAAAGCGTTACAATTACATTCCCTCTACCTCATTTCATGGACGCTTTTTTCTCTCTTTTTCTCCCTCCCTCTTTTTCTATATCACTCTTTTGTTTCTCCCTCTTTTTCTCTAATCACGTGAAAGCGTTACCGACGGGCTAAGTAACTCAGTGACAAGCAGAATTATCGTAAGATATTCGCTTCAATCGCTTTGTTTCTTTCCAAGTAAACTGGTATCTGACTTTTCAAAGAAAACTTCAAAATTAACTAGTAGAAACTTCTTTTGAAAATCAAACTTGCAAAAGTAGGCTGCTGAATTTAGGAGGGGAACGACGAGTCTTGAAGACGACGAGTCTTGAAGACGACGGGTCTTGAAGACGACGAGTCTTGAAGACGACGAGTCTGAAACTGCTCCCACCGAGTAACACACTGACTGTCCAACACATGTTGATGGATGACAGCTGATTGCTTATAAATCAAATAGCCATTGGCTATTTGATTTATAGCCAATGGTATTAGTATATCCCCTAAGAGAGCTGAGAATATTCTGTACAATGAAGTTGTCATGACGAAAGAGTCTGCTCGGTAGATGCCACGTCTTATGACACCTGTTGAAAAGCGCTCGTGGTTAATGACATCTCGGGAAAATCTGACACTGTTTGAGGTAAACCCAACTGGTTTTCTCGAAAGTTTCTTTACCCAGGATGTATGTTAGTTTTATCACTTTGAGCTAGAAACAAAGATTCAATCCATGCAGGGGAAAAACACCTCCTTACCTGCTCCAAAGGAGGCCAAAGTCGTTTCATGTGCAGGAAAGGTGATGGACTCAGTATCTGGAGATGCAAAAGGGGTGTGGTATACGTGTCAACCTAATTGAGGTTCTTCAAACAGGGTCAAGGTTCCATAATGAAAAATATCTTCACATGTGAAAAACGACTTCGGAAAACCTGATATGTGTCTTAACATGCTCAGGGTGTAGGTAGCAATATATTGGTCAAACTAAAAACAGTCTGACCGTACATACAGATTAACATACGGGTCACTCGACCATTAAAGCAGATTTCATGGACAGCCACAACTACTGGGACATACCACTCCTGTCTTCTTCTTCTTCTTCTTCTTCTTCTTCTTCTTCTTCTTCTTCTTCTTATTATTATTATTATTATTATTATTATTATTATTATTATTATTATTATTATTATTATTCCACTTCTGCTTCTTCTTCTTCTTCTTCTTCATCTTCTTCTTCTTCTTCTTCTTCTTCTTCTTCTTCTTCTTATTATTATTATTATTCCCCTTCTTCTTCTTCTTCTTCTTCTTCTTCTTCTTCTTCTTCTTCTTCTTCTTCTTCTTCTTCTTCTTCTTCTTCTTCTTCTTCTTCTTCTTAAACCATCAAACTTCAGAACCAAATATTTCTCTGCACCCATAAACATTATTCTTTCAGATTTACTACTACCTACTGTGCCTCTACGTAGGAAAAGAGAAAGAGAGAGACAGTAAAATGGAAAATGTCTTACAGAGTGAATTGCGTCATGGTGCTGTTTTTCTCACAGACTGTGCCCAACCGACTCTCCTGTACTGTGTAGTCGACAAAATGGAAAAAAATAACAAAATAATGCACATGCGCGAAGTTAAATATATAAAATGGCAACAACTTGCCTATCACACCGTCTATATATATATATATATATACATATATATACATATATATATATACATACACACATATATACAAATGTATATATATATGTGTGTATATAAATGTATGTATCTACGAATATATATATATATATATATATATATATATATATATATATATATATATATATATATATATATATATATATATGATGGACTTCCCGTCGAAAACAAGGAATGAGTATTGAGGTTTTCTGAACGACCTGCTCAAATGATTTTCTTTATAGTTATCAAATTTCGTACTACACTTTAGCTGACTCACTTCATCAAATTGACTTTGTCTGAACAGGTGCATTGTTTACCACGTGTTAGGTGTCTAAGTGATCGGAGAGCATTGTGAGATGAATGGTGTTGCCCAAGAACACAACGCACCGTCCGGTCTAGGAATTAAAATCATAGTTCGTTATGATATGTGACTTGTGCCTGAGGAATATGATTGAGATATTTCTCAACATAGCACTTAAAGGCATGTATTGCGTCCTTTAAAGAAATAATATATGTATATATATATTCACATATCTCTATACATCTTTTCACAGATACATACATATATTTGTAAGCGAGCGTGTTTGTATGCATTCACACATAGCTACGCATAGTTACGTTACCATTCAAACAGGCTTGTAAGCTAAACTTATAAAGCCAATATACTGCAAGCCTAATAACAATTTGTCAGTGCAATATTATAACGATCAGATTTTCTTGAATTGTCTGACGGATATCTTGAACGTCATCGCTGGTTATTGTCAATATATTTGCTTTCGCGTCGATTAATGCCAAAGTTACCAAGTGTCTCTTGTAGCTGCGGTTTAAATTGTCTCCTAGAGCATTGACAAAGAACATAATTTGCCAGTGCTATATTTGAACACCAAAAAGACCGTTATGTCATTAATGGAATTGTTTGCTTTGGCTTAAATAAGAAAAGAAGAGTTAGTCGCCAGCAAAATAACAATATATATTATCATCGACAAATGAATGCGAATCAAAAACGAAGCACGTACCGCGTTGTGCTTTGTTTCTATGTACTTAGATTTATATATTCATATGTAAATACATCCTCGCACATACACAAAAAGTGACAGAGGGTACTAGCGGCGCTAGAAATACCCTCCCTCACCCTTGTGACCCCTATAGATTTTGCCTATATATATATATATATATATATATATATATATACACA
>NC_068987.1:66547595-66549948 GCF_001194135.2 Octopus bimaculoides | reverse complement strand
ATATATATATATATATATATATATATATATATATATAGATATATATACACACATACACAAAGTCAGTCAGAGAGAGTTAAAAACGAGAGAGTGACACAGAATGGTAGAGAAACAGGCAGACGACAGACAGACAGACAGACAGATAGATAGATAGATAGATAGATAGATAGATAGATAGATAGATAGATAGATAGATAAAGAGCGTAGGTGCTCATTTATTAGTGTAAAAGTGCTAAAATCCAATATGCAAATAAAAGAACAAACATGTGTTTACAATCATTTTGAGTATATAGAACTCAATATAAAATGCCCTACCATCGTTTATAAACAACCGAGACACATTATTAAAGTAAATATATCTATTGAACTTATTTCTTAGTAACGTCTGAGTTTTGTCAGTGCGACACACTCTCCAGTTAGAGATGAAATAATGAGTGGGTGAATCTCGTGAATTTAAGAATTTACGTTCGGAAAATTAAGCACTGGTAGATGAGAAACATTGTCAGACAGATTTAGCTGCAAATGAAGGAGAAAAGGGCTTTATTTGTATTATGACCGGCATAAAGGCCTAGCGATATATATAGTACAACATGTTTTCCCACTTCACTAAGTAACTTGAGGAAATCATTCAATATTTTCGTAAATAGTTTTTCGAGCAGATATAGGAGATCGAATTGGAATTTTGATTGGTATGAAAATTAGATGAAATTTCTGAAGCACTTATATGATGCAATGAATATCCGACAAGGTATATCGCCAGGTAGTGAGAGACACACTTTTTGAAGAGCAAGGTGGGAAATGTCTTGCTCTTGAAAAGGGACACTTAATTACCTTTTACAATTTCATCATGACTTGTTGCAGAACACACACTTATGACATCATTCATATATTACATATGAATAAGGCTATTATGTAAGTTATGTACATCTGCAGACAGCTGTCGAGATAAGACTTTACATCATTCTTTTTTCTTTCTTTTGCTATCTTTCTCTTTAGTCTGTAATCTGTATTTTCTCTCTCCATGGAAATCTACATCTGAAGCTTACCTGTGTTTATTTGCCTTACCACCTCCGTAAAACTCTTATAGCAGATATTCGCTGCAGAGATTCCAGCCCTGGATATATGTATGTATGCATGTATGTATGTATGTATGTATGTATGTATGTATGTATGTAAGTACGTGTGTGCGTGTGCACGCGTATGTGTGCATGTATGTATGTACATATACATATATTTACCCATATGTATACACATAAACATGCAGGTAAATAAATCACACACACAATTACACTATTTCCCACACAAACATCTATAAACAAAAACATAAATATTTTTAAAGAAAACATCATCTCATGTATTCTGATTATATGAAGTAACATATATATATATATATATATATATATATATATATATATATATACATATGTGCGTGAATGTATGTATGTATATATGTATATATGTATTTATGTATGTATGAATGCATGCATGCGCATTACTATGTTTGCGTGTGAGTGTGGCTAAGTGTATTTATATAAAATTCGTATGTACAATTAGTGTTTATGTATATGTATCTTAGTATATTCATCTGTGTAAGGCGGCGAACTTGCAGAATCGTTTGCAGATCTAGAAAATGCTCAGATGCATTTCCTCCGTCATTACGTTCTGATATCACTTTCCATCGAGATCAACTTTGCCTCTAATCTTTTCAGGGTCGATAAACATGGATCAGTTACTGGCCTTGCGCCAAACTTTGAAACCAATATATGCCATTGTCTATGGGAATGTCTAAGCATGTTTCTACGTCAACCCATCTCACATATACTCACCCGACTACCATTACATTTATCCACACATAACTCCCCACACCGTCACCAGGCCAACCACTTCAACCAGCAGCTCAAAGCCAGATCTAAAAAAAATTGCGAAAGTATTTTTCTTTCGTTTAAAATATCACGCCACATTCTTCAGGTAATATCAGCATAAATACTCGAAGAGGAATCTGACAATCACTGCCATCTGCTAAACTTTCTAATGCATGAATGAAATCTATTCTATGCACTGTTGGATATTCCATTTTCCTTCGCGATATGTGTACATGCGCACGCAGTTAACGGATCATTTTCATTATATGTGTATCCATGTGAATGTAAGTTTATTTCAACTCTACTACAGTCTGCAAATCTCCATGGTGAACAAGAATCTGTACCTACCTACCTACCTACCTACCTACCTACCTACCTACCTACCTACATACCTACCTACCTACATACATACATACATACATACATACATGCATACATACATACATTCATACATACATACATACGTACATACATACATACATACATATATA
>NC_068987.1:66540156-66547507 GCF_001194135.2 Octopus bimaculoides | reverse complement strand
ATATATATATATATATATATATACATATATATATAGCGACGAGAGAGGGAAATAATTTTCGTTCTGTAGAATCAACTACAAGTTAGGGTAACAGCTGCAGAATGAATTTTTTTGTCTCTTTTCTGATTGATTAACTTAATACTTGTCAGAGCTTCTCCAGAGTAATGGACCATTGAAATGATTTGTATAAAACATTGCACTCTAATTTTGTATACAGTACTTCTCCGTCTGTTCATTACTACCAACTGATAGATACATGTGCCTGTGTTTGTTTCTATCTGTGGCTTTTCTTGTATGTGTGTTCTTAGGACATAACATGCAATCGTTAATGCATGTGTATCAGGACATGTCAAAGCAGTATGAAATAACAACGAAATATAACTGAAATCATTCCATCATCACTTACGTAAGGTTGGAGTAGTCCTTGATATAACCTTAATAAGAAGCGATAGGTAATGCTGGATGACCTATGCGTTTAGGCTACGCTTGCACTAAGCAGCAACGCCGCAAGAAATAAGCACCGATCGACATGAATTTGAAATAAACATCTTCACGATCAACATAATTATTATCGATAAAAATTTAAGCTGGTTTCTTTTTGTTTTTCTTTTTATAAATATTTCATTAAATTTCCTTTTTTTCCTTTCAATGATCGTAACTTTGGCGTGATTGTAAAAACATCTATTTCTTTTTCAAAGTCTTTACTCACAATAATAATGATGGATTTAGGAATACTTAACTTCTGTTGAGGTAAAGTGAGGTTCTGAAAAACAGGTCTGGAAATATTCCGAATGGAATTAGCTTCTAATTTATGTTGCCTTTATTTTTGTTGTTATTGTTGTTGCTGTTGTTGTTGTTGCTGTTGTTGTTGTTGTTGTTATTCTTCTTCTTCTTCTTCTTCTTCTTCTTCTTCTTCTTCTTCTTCTTCTTCTTCTTCTTCTTCTTCTTCTTCTTCTTCTTCTTCTTCTTCTTCTTCTCCTCCTCCTCCTCCTCCTCCTCCTCCTCCTCCTTCTTCTTCGTCTTATTATTATTATTATTATTATTATTATTATTATTATTATTATTATTATTATTATTATTAGAGGCGTTGAGCTAGCAGAATTGTTAGCACGTTCGCAAAATTCTGAGCGGCTTCTCGTCCATCTTTACGTTCTGAGTTCAAATTCGGCTGAGGAATTTTCCTTTCAACCTTTCATGTTGATAAAATAAATACCAGTTATGTATTAGAGTCAATACAATCGACCAGTCTGCTCCCCACAGCATTCATGCTACTCTCTATAGTAGAAAGGATTTTTTCCTCCTCCACCACCGAAAAAAATTATAGCCACGAAGATTCATCGTCATGCCACCCAAAGTAAAACTGAAAATATATGAATTAATACATTTCACACCCTGAAAAGGAAGCAAAGCAAGATAAAAGTAGACGATGTTAATTTAATTCAAACACAAAATATGAATAACATGTTCGACGTAAATGAAAGCGTATTTAACTAAACCGACATCTTGTCAATAACAGATTGAAAGAAGGCATCGCTTGGGGAATAAGCACGGCTTGTCAAGGAATGTGTCTTGCCAATTCTTTCAAACATTCTCGCTAAATATGGAACATTTTGCTGAAAGATCCAACGCCTGGCAAAATATGCATTTTGGACAAGTGATATTATTCTATATCTATGATCAGAGACCTGTGAGAAGAGAACAATTTTATATAGCTGACCAAGCATACAACAACCTTTTTCATTTCATCCAGACAAGAAAAATATATAGGCAGAATGTAAGGACACATTGCAACACAAAAAATACAGGACGAATGTGTCTGTATGGAAGTTCTATGATATCTGACAAGAAGAATAAAACGATAACTATTAGAGATGAGGTTGCCTATTAGAGCAAGAGCCACAACAAACGAGCATTTACCTCAAAAGTTTCCATATTACCAGGGTCAGCACAAAGAACAGCAACAGAGGGTCCCTAAACAACAAAATATAGAACAACAATAGAAGAACACTACATCCCTCTTCCAAGTCATGCCTCTTTGCATTTCAGATAACTTTGTGTGACAGAATTAACGAAGAAAACACTAAATGGCAAAGACTACTCAGTAGAAAGAAGCGGAAACAAGGAAAATCTATTTTAACATAAGTGGTGCTTATTTATAGGGTATATGAGAGATGAAAGTAAATAGCGGTATATCAAAACATTCCTCTTCAATAACAACAATACCAGTAATATCAACACCGCCTCTAGCACCACCACTATCATCACCATAACTACCATTACAAACATTCTTAACAACGTACCAAGAATCAGTTTACAACTAAACCAACACGAACAACTCGCTCAAGAAAACATAAATTATAGGTTCTTAGATATAAGTAAAAACAAAATTAATGTGTTATATAATACCAACCCATAAAATGTAGAAACAACGATTTAATCACACCAATAAATAACATAAAACACAGATACACACCTAATATACAACACAATAAACCGACAATAAACTAAATAGAAAATATGGCGAGGAGATGGTGGTGGAGTCCGAGAGGCCATAAACAAAAGACTACAAGTGGAAACGCCCACAACTAACCAGAAGGGTAGATAAGCTTCTGTTCCATAGAAATAATGCTATTAGTTGCACTTAATTCCCCACCTTTCATCCAACATGACCTTACTCAGTATAAGCAGCGTGATTGCATGTGGGATCATGCTACCTGATCTAGTTACCACATCTCATGTTACAATTTATAGATGTGGTGGCCATCAATCATGCAACTAATTCCGAAGCATGACTCTTCACACCCATTTTCAACAGCGACGAGGTGGGCACCTCTCAAAGTTGGAGTCCCTATTCGGATCCAGACATTTTGGAATGTCTTGATTTAAGTACAGACTACTTTCCCAGATTCAGACGTTTAGTCGTTGGTGCTAGGTGCAACTATCAACTATGATCTTCCCTTTCGAGTAGCATGCAAAGCATCCAAATGTCTTTAGGTGCCTATAGTGTTTGCTGGAAACCTTCTGCTCTTTAATGCTAGTAGGAGACAGGTTCAGTATTCCTCTATAGCAGATGTGTCTGTAAAAGTCTCACAAAGTTACTTTGAAGTTTCCAACTGTCTGATAGGTCCCGACTGTCAATGAAAGACAATTCTGCAAATCAAACACGACAGAATTATATTTACAGGTAAGTATTTGAATAAATATTTCAATATCATTCTTAGATCATATACAGCATGTCAAGCTAACGAGAAAATATTGATGAACTACATGTGAAATATATTTTCTATTAGAGCAATCGACAGTAAAGTCTAAAGTGTGATGGATAATCCACCGTGCTTGTAGTAACTTAAGTATTCACTACAATTGATTTGAAATTAGATGACATTTGAAACATGATATCATATGAGGTAACGCATCTCTCTCTTTACACGACATTATTTAAAAGTTGATAGACACAACATTCAGATGCCCGCATAATATTTTCATCTTTTACTTGTTTACATCATTGGACTGCGGCCATGCTGTAGCATCACCTTGAAGAACTTAGTCGAACAAACCGACACCAGTAATTATTTTATTTGTTTTAAACCTTGTACTTATTCTATCGGTGTCGTTTTACCGAACTACTATTGTTTAAGGAACGAAATAAAGTCTCTCTCTTTCTTTCACACACACACACACACACACGTACGCACACGCGCACGCACAAACACACACACAAACATACTTATACATACACACACACAGATATATATATATATATATATATATATATACAGAGAGAGAGAGAGACAGAGACAGAGACAGAGAGATAGATAGATAGATAGATATGTATATATATGTATATACATTATATATTTATGTGCATATATATTATATATATATATGCATGTATGTATATTATATATATATATATATATATATATATATATATATATATATATATATATATATGTGTGTGTGTGTGTGTGTGTGTGTGTGTGTGTGTGTATGTATGTATATGCATGTGTGTGTGTGTATGCATACATACACCATTGGCCTCTTTCAGCTTTTGTCTACCAAATTACTCACAAGGCTTTGGTCGGTCAGGGACTATAGTAAAACATTTGCTCAATGTGCCATGCGATGGGACTAAACCCGGCACTATATAGTTGTGAAGCAAACCTCTTAACACACAGTACACTTTTCCACAGTAAACTTCTCGGAATCAAAACGAAAATAATATCGCAAATATTATTCCACAGCGTAAAATTAGGGCTTCACATACAGCACAAAAAGTACACACACAGGTTAATTAGTAGAATTCAACAAGTTATGCGTTGAACAGGTAAACAAAATACCAGAGAAAGAAGCAAAATGCAAATATTGATGAAGGCGTAAACAAATAAAAAAGGAGAAAGGGAACAGCAAATACGATACACACGTGACATATTTTCTAAAACGATGAGTAACAGGAAAAATGTCCCCCTCCAATAGAAATCATAATTAAAATTTACTGATATTTTATAAGGACAGCTAAATTGAAGTAATCAGATACTGGCTTTAAAAAGTATGTAATCTGATCGCTGCATATGTGACCAATGTGAATGAACTAACATTAAAAGATATTTTGCTTGCTAAACATTGAATTAATTCAATATACTTGAGTCTAAAAGAATATGCAAATTATCTTGTGTGGTCAAAATAAGAAGTGATTTCTAAACAAGAAAATACGTCTATAGAAAAACAGTCATGGCACACTTTGAACAACATTTGTAGTATGCAGGTAGTTATAATAAACTTCCGATGGCTGTTGAAGAAAAACGGAAACGTCGATGAATGAATAGATCATATATAGATAGACACATATGCACACACATATACACAAATATGCTTGTATATATCTATATGTTTGAGTGTGTGTGCGCGCGCGTGCGTGTACGTGAGTGTGCGTGTGTGTATATAAGAAGACTTAAACACTATGTACACTCAGACACTAAAGATGGAACATGTATGCTGTGTTATTTTAATGCAGATGCAAGAGGTAATGGTGGAGTTGGAATTCTTGTCCATAAGCACCTTTATAATTTCATATCATCAGATAAAAACTATAGTGGTCGAACTGTTTAGGCAACTATTCAAGGAAATCTGCGACTGCAAATGTGCAAGTTACGCGCCAACAGAAATTGCAGATGTTGAAGATAAAGACCGACTGTACCACCAGATTATAGAGGCGTGCGAAACTTACTTGCCCTAAGCATGTCATAGTACTCTTCCTCGGGGATATGAATACACAAATTGGTACGATAGTCAAGATTCAGCAGTCGGAAAATATACATATCACAAGGTTTCAAACGATAATGGGAGCATATATGCTAACTTCTGTTCATCCAGCAACCTGAAGGACTTGTAATCCTATTTCAGGTACAAGAACAACAGAAACGGGATTTGAATGCATCCCAACGGGTGTAAAAGGGATTTAGAACATATTGCTCTGACAGTGAAGTGGATGGCATCGTTCAGTAACTGTCGCGCATTCTCAACAGTGGAGCCAAATTCTGATCCTAGAATTGTTTTTCCAGCCACTTCCGATTGAAATTTAGTAGAGAAGCACCAAAATTCAAGAGGCGTACGGTATTTAGCTGGATTATATTGCCAAATGACAATGAGAAAAGAACAAACATTCCCAAATCAAACTAAACGTTGCTCTGTCTGAGAATCTCGTTAGCAATATTGATATAAGCGTCGACGAAATGATCAATATCTTAACGTCAGCCATCACAAAAGCCACATAGGAAACAATTGGCAGACGCAATCCTAATAGTAAAATCTCACCGCGGATTTCAGAAGCCACATTGAAACTGACAGATAATCGCAATGATACCTCAAAGAGAATGGATTTCAAAGAGACGTCAACAATGTGATCATTTAGTTAATGAATCTTATAAGCAAGACAGATAATGACACATGATAAGTATCTGCAAGAAAATTGAATCCTTTAGCATGACCTGCCAACACAAAAGGCTTATAGAGTGGTAAAGAAGCTGAAGAAAGGAAACCGACAGCAAGGTATTCAACAAGTTTGTAATGAGCATGGAAATCTCATCAATTACGAGAAGGATAAGCTTGAAGCATGAAACAAATACGTTGCAAAGTAATTATCACGTAAGAGAACACAAACCGAAGAGATATCACACTGCTTCTTAGGGTACAACAATGCACAACAAGTGTCCACCGAACATTTCGAGATGACACATCTGCTTGTCATACTCAAAGAGTTATTAAATGAGAAAACAGCTGCTGCAAAGCTGTCTAGTAAACGAATCACTCAAGTATGGAGTAGAAGCACCCAAAGCAACATTCATTGACATATTCAACAAGGCGCTCTTAACTAGCGCGCCACCTATTAAATTGGGGTCATCAATCATAGTACCACTCACAAAGAAAGGTGATCTGCGATAGATGTCCAAGCACCGGGGAATAAATCTCATGAATCGTGGTGCAAAGCTGTTTGATAGGCTTCTGTTCAATCGCCAATATAGATGAAGATATAAATGTCTACTACAGTGGCTTTAGAGAGAACTGTAGCTGTATTGAACAAAATTCAAACGTTAAAGAGAATACTGGAGACCCGCTTTGAGGAATGTCTGCCAATAGTTGCCCTGTTTATAGACTTTGAAAGCGTCAACAGAATCCCAATGTATACGATTCTTGAAAGACCAAGGATACTATCGATGTTAACATCAGCAGTTAGATGTCTTTATGAACATCGAAATCATTCCACTGGCTTCACATCTCAGAGTGGAATTCTGCAAGATGATACCTTTGCCCATTATTTACATTATTTACATTTGATGGATATCTGTCTTCATCTTGTTTGTTGTTAACACGCTGGAGTAAGTATTTCACCCGTCGCCAAGTTCTGAGTTCAATTTCCACCGAGGTCGATAAATTAAGGAGTCGGTAAATTAAGTACCAGTGAAACACTGGGGCCAATGTATCGACTATAATCATCCCCTAGATTTCAAGCCCTGTGCCTATAGTATAAAGGATTATTATTATTATGAAGGTGGCGAGCTGGCAGAATCGTTAGATCACCGGGCAAAATGATTAGTGGCATTTCGTCCGATATTAATTTCTGAGTTTAATATCCGCCTAGATCAACTTCGCCTTTCATCCTTTCGAGGTCGATAAATTTGGTACCAGTTCAGCACTGAGGTCGATGTAATCGTCTTAGCCTTTCCTCAAACTTGCTGGATATACTAGATTATTATTATTATTACTATTATTACTATTATTATTATTATTATTATAACACAATATTTTTCCTTTTGGCAAATAATAGCAGCAACCACCACCACCACCACCACCA
>NC_068987.1:66534125-66539812 GCF_001194135.2 Octopus bimaculoides | reverse complement strand
ATATATATATATATATATATATATATATATATATATATATATATACATATACATTTGTTTGTAGAGTTCTATGTGTTGTGTTTATTCAACTAAAACTATATGTGAACACATATACACACATATATATAATTAAAAAAGTTTCCCAATTTCAATTAATCGTTATATGCATCAGAAGTTGCACAGTTACATGCGTTATTCATAAAGTTTGCCTCTCTATGATTTATATACCATTTCAAGCGGAAACTGGTTCCATGGATAGATAATACTATTCTCTAGATGAAACGATATATAAACTATATGTGTTTAAGAAAATTGAAGTTTTAGCATTAAATATACACCGCAGGGTAACATGAGCTGAACAAGTATAATAAATAATTCATTCTGCACTTGTAATAATTTTGTCGTTAAAGGGGAAAAAGGCTGTTACAAAAGTTCGAAGTTATGCCATTGTGAATGTTTAAGTGATGCAGATCTTAATCAATTTCCTCATACATTCATATACACACACACGATTTCTCTCTCTCTCTCTCTCTCCTTTTCTCTCTCCTTTTCTCTCTCCTCACTCTCTCTCTCTCTCTTGTCACTCTCTCTCTCTTCTCACTCTCTCTCTCTTCTCACTCTCTCTCTCTTCTCACTCTCTCTCTCTCTTCTTACTCTCTCTCTCTTCTTACTTTCTCTCTCTTCTCACTTTCTCTCTCTTCTTACTCTCTCTCTCTTCTCACTCTCTCTCTCTCTCTCTCTTCTCACTCTCCCTCACGCGCGTGCTCTCTCGTTCTCTCTCCCTGTCTTATACACACACGATCACGTGCGTGCGCGCACATTCACACGCTCACAGCTACATATACTCTTTATTCTTTTACTTGTTTCAGTTATTTGACTGCAGCCATGCTGGAGCACCGCTTTTGGCGAGCAAATCGACCCCAGGAATTATTATTTGTAAGCCTAGTACTTATTCTATCGGTGTCTTTTGCCGAACCGCTAAGTTACGGGGACGTAAACACACCAGCATCGGTTGTGAAGCGATGCTGGGGCGACAATCACAGACACACAAGCATATAGACACGCATACATATATATATATATATATATATATATATACATATATACGACGAGCTTCTTTCAGTTTCTGTCTACCAAATCCACTGACAAGGCTTTGGTCGGCCCGAGGCTAAAACAGAAGACACTTGCCCAAGGTGCCACACAGTAGGACTGAACCCAGAACCATGTGGTTCGTAAGCAAGTTACTTACCACACAACCACTCCTGCGCCTATGTATACTTATATAATAGATGTGTACTAATGTCTATATACAGAGAGTTAATTGTGCAATGTATATAGAGTAATCCCTCGACTATTGCGGATGTTACGTTTCAAAACCACCTACAGCGATAAATAAAACCTAAAGTAATATAAATATCTATCGGCCGTAGAAACCCAGATATACTAAGGAGTCCACGATATAAATTTACATATATTAGCCAGAAAAACCGCGTTGTACTGAGTGCGTGATAGGGGAACCGCGATGTACTGAGTGCGTGATAGGTGAACTGCGATGTACTGAGTGCGCGACATATGAGCCGTGATATGGCGAGAGATTACTGTATACACAGATTCATTTACACACACACACACACACACACACACACACACACACACACACACAATACACACACACACACACTCACACACAGACTCCTAGGTTCTGATCCTTAATTTCCAGCCCACGTTGGTTCATCACTTCAGTGACGGTTTTTATACCTCTGATGCAAGTAGACGAGTAGTACCAAAGAAGTTAAAGCCTCCAGATTAAAAGACGCGCCGAAACTGACCTAGTAGTCAATTCTACATGACTGGTGAGAGGGTTTCCACGTTTATTCGTCCTTTGTACTTTTCTGCTAATCACTTCCATTTTTGATTTTTCTTGAATATTCGCAGTACATATAGCCTTCTTAGATTTTCACCCATCTATCAACGTCACCCTCTGTTGCTGTAGACTTTACACGTCTTTCTCTCCTTTCATTCTTTCACTCTGTCCGTCTTTATCTTTCTCTCTTCTTTTTACTGTAATTGAATATTTCCTCTCTACCCATGCGACTTACTTATGTTTGTTTACTCTCTCTTTATGGTTCTTTATGGTCCTTACTGTCTCTGTCTTAGTTCTTCACCCCGACCTCTTTTAGGTTTACTCTTGTCTTTCCCGCTCTCACATTCTTCTGCAGATTTTCAACACGACTGCCACGATGAGTTCGCTGGTGTTCGGACATGGAGGGGCTAAATATAGGGTAACGCGTAAGTTTCTATATGTATGTTTAGCTAGGGTGGGGGGTTTTTTCGGTGTTGCTGGCGGTGATATGTCTTGTGTGAATGGATTGTATGTGGCTTAGTTTGGGAAAAATGAGTAGGATGTTTGTGTGTTGTGTGTGTGTATGGTGTGAGTGCGGGTTTATGGTTGTCTTTGTTTTTCATGGGTTCTTTGTTTGCGGTAACTGAGTAGGATGTTTGTGGTTTCTGTGTGTATGTCGTGGTTGCGGGGTTTTAGTTGTTTTTGGTGTTATTTGTTATGGTTGCGAGGGGGTACCTTTCATTTGTCGTTTCTTTATGACTGTTGTCCATCTGTCGTCGCTCTCCTCAAACAAGGTTGGTGGTGGTTCCTTCGGGGTGTCCCTCTTGGGGTTCTCCGCTTCCTTCTGTGGCACCTTTGATGTGGGATGCTTTATCGAGGTGTTGGTCGATTTCTTGTCTTCTTTCAAGTTGTCAATCTGTCGTGGGTTGATGGGTTGTTCCATTGTGGTGTTGATTGACTTCCTTCTGTCTTCCTTCAGGTCATCAGTTTGTGGTGGGCTGATGGGTTGCTTCGTCGCGGTGCTGGTTGGCTCCCCACTGCTTTCAGATCGTGGTAGGTTGCTAGGTTGAAGCGGTGCTTCTGGTTGTAGGATCGATGGGCACGTGGTTTTTATGTGGCCCTTTTGTCCACACTTAAAGCGCATTGGACTTCTTCCCTCCACCATGATTCCTAGTGTGGTCTCGTCCGCTAGTATTATTTGCTTTGGTATCTCTTCCAAGTTCAGCAGTATATAATTAACATAAGCTGCAGTTTGCAATGTTTCACCAAAAAGGAGAATTACAAATGTCGCTAAATGCGACTAGGGTGTCAGACAATACCTACATTGCTATAGATAAGAGCTAAAATGCTCTAATGCTGTAGTTAACGCACATGAATGAAAACATATACACTAACAGGGCCCATAATCGTCTGAAAAGTGCCGATCGAGAATGCTTAATACTGATGCGTGAAACACTGCAAACTGCTGTTCATATTAATTTTATATATACACATTAGCGAATCGCTAAATCGTCCAATTATTTGGATGAGGAAAACATAAATACTAATGGCGAAGCGAATCCGGAAAGAGCCAGAAGGCGAGCTGGTTTAAACGATGAGGCGACGGAAATTGCCAAATCTGACGCGTCAGTATTAAGCATTATCGATCGGCACTTTTCGGACGATTATGGTCCCTGTTAGTGTATATGTTTTCATTCAAGTGTGTTAACTACAGAATTAGAGTGTTTTAGCTCATAAAGATTAAAAATCCTTTCTGTCATGAATGACAATGGAATTGCACCTAGAAAGTTCCCTTACTAATTCCAGGCAAGGTTGTTTATGGAAGACCAACAGTCGCTCATGCATAGCAACCTCCCATCTCCACGCCACAGATGTTATCCAACAGAAAGAAAATTGAATTCACGAGACACTTTATTGAAAACTACTACAATCGCTTCAACTCATCATTCACCCTGCCGTACAGCTAAGATTCTGTACAATCAATTGTCATGCTTTATAGGTAAAGATGCGTTTCCTCAGGTGGTTTTTCAGGTAAGTATCTTGTTGTTTACTTGCTATTTTGCTTAGTTCCCAGTAATATTTCCTTGTAATTATTGGAACATGCTTCTTAACAAAGTCCTTATTATATAGACCATCCCTCAGATTGCTCTCAGTAACTCTGTTAGATATTTTCTGTCTTAATTTCATGATATGCATATATTATTCTCGGTTACTTGAATTTGCATATGTTATCTGAAAAAAATCCTGTGGTATCTGTTAGAACTTGGAAACCATTTACACTATAAGATTTTCTTAGCAATTTCAGATAGAATTATACCACAGAACATCCAACTTCTTATATGTTTTGTTGGGTTTGTTGTTGCTAATATACAATGTGGAAGTGTCAATATCTACTGGGTTATATTTATACTTCATATTTTGGGCGTTCCTAATTTTCAGTATGTATTTTCTTTTTAGTGTCTTCTTTTTATTCGTGGTTTATTCTGACCGTCTCCCTCTATGCTGTTTACAATTATGTCTCCTTATATAAGTTTCAGGTTTGATCTCATATTCTGTCTCCCTCTAAATAATTAGATTAAACGCAGCGCAAGGCAGACAATGTCTGTGATGCATACATCTCTCTATATTTATAGTATAATTTATTGGCCGATATATATCTTCGTATAAGTAGATAGATAATGTACACACCCACACACACACACACACACACACACACACAGACACACACACACACACACAAACACACACACACACATATATATATATATATATGTGTGTGTGTTTGTGTGTGTTTATATCTAGCTATATGTATGAGTACGTATATGTATATGTGTATGGATATATACATATAATGCTAACTTGTATTGATCAGATCTGAAGGTCTGTATAAATATTTTATTGTTGTATTCTGATATCGTAAACATATTTTTTATTTAACACTGTATTATTATCTATGTATTCCATTTTTATTTTATTTCATTTTAACTTCTGAATCCTTATTCGTGTATGTTAGTTTACTTTCTTTACATATTTTTAGGATTTTATTGCTTGTATAAGAATAATTCTATCTCAAGTCATTATGGAGACGGATGTAATGCTACGCTAACTAAAATGTATTGTTAGAGAAATAAACGAAACACAAGTAAACGCGGTACTGCTTGAAAATCTTCCGATGAGACGCATCTGTACATATAATGCACGACAATTGACTGTATACCATATTACCTGTAAGGTACAGATGCGTGATGTATTGAACATATTGTAATGGTTTTGAACAGAATCTGCTGAATTCCATTTTTTGTTTCTCATCTACACACACACACACATATATATTCGTGTGTGTGTTTGTGTGTGCGTGTGTGTGTGTGTGTGTGTACGTGTGTGTGTACCAATAAATAAGTGCTGGTATATGCACGTGGGTAGAAATTACTTTCAGATAATTTCTACTTTACTCAGGGGTCGTATTTCCTCTTTCTTATCACACCGAATACGTCAGTGAAACGAAGGAGTTCAGCTTTATGAAATTCTAGTCGCCAGAATAATTTCGCGAGGCTATATCACTGTAATGGTGATGAGATTAATTTTGTGATATAAATTTGGGATAGTGCTACAAATGAGAATGTTGATATCACTACCATTACCTTCTGCACACGTTACACGAATGCTCGATGATTGTTCACACACGCATGTACCTCAACCTCCTATTCATACATACATGTATATACACATATATACATGCGTATTCACACACACACACACACACACACACACAAACACACACACACACACACACACACATATATATATATATATATGTATATATGTATGTATGTATATATATATA
>NC_068987.1:66530193-66533975 GCF_001194135.2 Octopus bimaculoides | reverse complement strand
TATATATATATATATATATATACATATATATATATATACACGCTTGTAAGTATACGTATACATAGATACATGCATGGATTTATGTGTGTTTAGAGAAATAAGGCGTAACCGCTTATTTCGGTATATTTTCATTAGCATTGTTGTGCCCTCGCTGTATTTCAGCTGATTGTCTCTCAAATAAGTTGTAGAATCTATTTGCACAGAAATTGGATCTATAACGTTGCTTCATAAAAAGTTACGTTTGATGCAAATTTCATGGCAATGTAAATCGCCTTCAATTTTTGATTTTGTTATATCTCTAGATGTTGCTTTTGTTGTATCTGAGGATGTTATTGCTTTTATGCTATGTCTAGAGTAAATCCTGTGTCCAGCCGACTAATTATAAGAAGGGATCGATGCCCTGACCTATCTAGCGGTACGTTATCTATTTTCACGATGCTTTTGCTATATCTGAGGATGTTTTTGCTTTTATGCTATGTCTAGAGTAGATTCTGTGTCCAGCCGACTAATTATAAGAAGGGATCGAAGCCCTGACCTATCTAGCGGTACGCTATCTATTTTCACGATTTCCCCTCTGTTGAGCTGGTACTATAGCGTATTATTCGACGCGGTATGGCCGCTCTTCCTTGTAAAGTAAACGACGACATCAGACCCCGCCTTCCTTTATCGGTCTTGTAAATACCACTTGAAACGCTGGGAGGCGAAACAAAAATGAAAATGATGTCATTTATATCTCCGTTATTAAGTGTGCTACAGCACACACCACCACTCGAATGCACTCGACTTTCTCTTAATGATTAATAACAACACGCAATTATTGCTTTATAATCAATATAAAATAGACACAACTAGAGAGTGGATTTTTTTGTTAATGTCATTGAAAGGGCGTATTTAAAGAAATTGACGTCATATATTGCCATTTATTTTAATACAAGTACACTTGCATTAGATTTATTGATCTTTTGTTCTCTTACTCTTACAGATCATAAACGATAGAACAAGACTATTGAAATAAAGAAAAATAAAATAAAATAAAAAATAGACATTGAATGAGGTATGCACATAAATCGATATTAATGCAAAAATCACTTCGGCTTTGAGACATTTTCAAATTTTCAATTGAAATATGTTTTATTTTTGTTTAGTTACAACCTACATTTTGTCTTCTTTCATTTGTTAGTTATAGATATATAAACATCTCTCTCGCAATGTCAGTTTTCTGTTGATCTCTTGTGAACGCTTGTGCTCCAGCATGACCGCAGTCATATGACTGAAAAAAGTAAAAGAATAAAAGAATATATATATATATATATCTATACACACACACTTATACGTATATATGTGTGTGTGTATATATGTAAATACGTATACCTATATATGAATATATATAAATTTATCTGTGTGTCGTGTGTGTATGTGTGTGTGCACATAACATATTTTCACATGCACAGAAACACACACACACACACATACACACACACACACATACACACACACAGAGTCTAATATAAACACCTTCTGTATACTAAAGCGTAAAACATAAAGCAATTAATGGATTAAATACCTCAGTAACATGAAGTTGGTGTTTTTCTGAAAATTGATAGTTATTTCCAAAAATGGAACGTAAGTAACATGAATTAACTAAAGGATGGAAAAGATTTGTAGTGAACCTGTAAAAAATAATGCAGAACGAACATTATGTAAGAAAAATTATGATTAAAAGAATACTGCATGTGAGAAGAATGTGTATTTGAAATACATAACATTTTGTGGAGCATGCTTTGCCTACCTCAGTTCTAAATTTATAAAATAGTAAAACTTCAGAAATAAAAATATTCTAACACTAACGCATGACAATTTCTTTCATTGTTTCATCGAAAACAGCTACTCGATGACCACATATCTTATTCACAATACATTTCTTATATTAACAAACTTTACAAGTGTTAAGAACTCATTCACATCATTCTACACGCTAGAGAATCACACAACGCACCCTAAATTCCATTCAGAAGCGATGGACATCGACTTTTGAACATTTGTTTGGTTTATAACATCATGTACCTAAACTGAATTAGCGGCAAACTGAATCACGACTCTACGACTATCCGTAAAATAATGTAAAAACCGTCAGCTGGTATGCCCTGACGATGCATACGTAGGAATAAATTCAAATATGAATCAGAAGCAGCGCTCGTGTTCAAAATATTATCGAACACATATACTCAACGTAGGCTGGGAATCCATAAATTTGAAGTTACTTGATTGAGTGTTTCTCATTTTATATCCGAAACACCAAGTTTTCTATTTCTAAGAAACATAGCAAAGGATTAGGTGTACAACTGCAAACAAATAAAACTGTGTAGAAAAAATTTTGCTTTCGAATCAGAAGACACCAACATTTATCATTCTCAGCAATTTATCATTTTATTTTTGCGACTGTCTGAAGCCGACTCCTGTGACTGTCTGAATATTTTTTTCTTATATCAAATCTGATGTAATTAATGTAGTAGAAATTTGTCTTTTCAACACCAGAAATATCTCTTT
The DNA here is from genome assembly GCF_001194135.2 of Octopus bimaculoides. Taxonomy (NCBI): domain Eukaryota; kingdom Metazoa; phylum Mollusca; class Cephalopoda; order Octopoda; family Octopodidae; genus Octopus; species Octopus bimaculoides. The sequence goes on along the minus strand of NC_068987.1, from coordinate 66,531,428 downwards.
ATATTTCTACCAGAGCATCACACAGATGACAATATGGGAGAGTGAGTCAAAGAGTAAAGCCATTTTGTTTAGGACAGCTATGATTACCAACAGAGGAACATTATCATATATCAAAATGAAGCTGATCCTCTGTGGATTACATCCCTACTTCTCAACATTGTCACTGTTTCTCTCAATGGCAATGTTCCACCTTCAAATGAGAGCATGTATCCTTGCCCCGTAAAATTTTGTTGACTGTTCTTTGAGCCACTTCTTCACTACAGTTTTCACTTCTTCGTCATAGAATAACGTTTGCCTCTCAAACCCTCTTTTGTGGCGCCGAAGAGATGATAGTCTGAAGGCGCTAAATTTGGTGAGTATGGAAGTAGCGAAGAAGTGGCTCACAGAACAGTCAACAGAATGTTAAGGTGTAGGGATACATGCTCTCATTCGAAGGTGGAGCATTGTTATTGAGAGGAACGGTGACAATGTTGAGAAGTAGGGATGACATCCACGGAGGACCAGCTTCATTTTGATGTATGATACATGTTCTTCTGTTGGTAATTAAACCTGTCCAAAACAAAATGACATTACTTTTTGACTCACCCTCGTATATTGATTTATGTAGAAATTCCTGCCACATAAGACGTTAACGTGTTGGCATTTTAGGCAGCCCGCTCATCGTACGTGTAGACTTCGACAATTGTGAAATCTGAGCAAAATTTCCGATTACAAGTTAGTGTAGACGGTCCGTCATTGCCTCTTTTATACAATAGTTGCTTGGTGAAAACTATTTCATTTTTAATTCTTAAAGTATAATATTGTATGTGTAGTCTGCTGTAACTGTCACATATGACAAAGAGGTTACAATGCCTATCTATATTGGTAAAGTTGTCAAGTTTCCGAAACTCATACACACAAATGCTAGGGATTTTTAGTTTTGGGTGGGGATTTTTTAATTAATTTTTTCATGTCTCGAGTGTTTCTTCTGCAAATGTTTATTGAAGTATGGATATCCAGCATATTTGGGACTTCTTCAAGAATTCATTCCTCATCAGTAACAGTTTCTCCTCTTCCCTTCTAACTTGAAGTATTTCATATATCTATAACTAACACTCAGTTTAAAAAATCTTTTGACTGAAATTATGCACGCGGTCTCCTAACACACACACACACACACACACGCACAACTATCTATATCTATGTGTGTATGTAAGTATACATATATAAATAAATATATACATATATACATATAT
>NC_068987.1:66529559-66530143 GCF_001194135.2 Octopus bimaculoides | reverse complement strand
GTTCAGAGTTGCTCGAAAATCGAGGTATTACTCTGTATATATATATATATGACCAGCAAAAAAATGTTACTCCATTTCCTGAGAGGTAAATATTTTTATGAGCTATTAATAGTTTCATGCAATGTAAACGACTCAGACAGCATTTTGTAACACGTATGGTGGCTTCACACACTCTCTAGAGTATGCTGACGTGGCACATACAAGTTTAAACAGGAGGATATACTACAGGAAAATAGGTGAAGAGGTGTCAAGAAAGTAGATGCAAAGGATGGAAGGTTGAAAACACCGGAAAGCGAAAAGATAAGGAACAACAACTAAACAAAGAATAGAAAGAACATATACGAATGTAATTCAAGTAAGCTTTCATGCTAGCGGAACTTAATTACAGACGAACATAACACATTGCTTAATAATATGGCATAGATGCAAAGGAACATAAACTTAATACTTCAACATACATAAACTGTAGACACAAACCGAAATAGGAGTACATGACAGAACATTTATATGTATACACCCACACATACGCACACACACAAACACACACACACACACACACACACCCACCCACCCACACACACACA
>NC_068987.1:66524656-66525853 GCF_001194135.2 Octopus bimaculoides | reverse complement strand
TATATATATATATATATTCATACTAATACATTCGTTATTCCTCATCTGAAAGTGTCCACGTTTAGCTTTCTCTCGTTTTGCATGTATACTTATATATATATTCTGGATTTGATGTACTTTAGACGAGGTCTGATCAATAACTCTCCGGACTGTTGCCATAGTAACGAAGCTAAAATACACAGAATAAGGCCGTTTGGCAAAGATTGATCTTGAACTCTGCTGTGCATGCGCACGAAGTTTTAACGTTCTAGCTCATTTACACTGTTAACAGCAGTGCTTGGAAGGAATGTGCGTAACGTGTGATCGTCGCATTGAACAGGACAGTGAAAGTTGTCATAGCGATACATACACAGAGGCCTGTGCAGAGTTGCAGGAAGTGTATGGAGGGGAGTGTAAGAGTAGTTGAGACGTTTCCAAGACGTTAAAGTGTCGATATTGATGAACGTTCTGGGAGGCTCGCAACCAGCAGAACCGAGAAAAACATCGCAGATATGCGTGCAGTTGTAAGGGGAAATCGTCGAATCACCATCCGTGAGTTACCAGAGGATGTGCCGGTTTGTTACGGTACAGTGCAATCCATTACTACTGCAGATTTGGATATAAGACGCGTGTCTGCCAAATGTGTGCGAAAACTTTTTTTCAGCCGACCAAAAAGACACTCGGGTTTCAGTGTACGGGATCTCATGATTGTTTCATGAAAGATGAAAACTTTTTGAAAACTTAGGCCTCTAAGCAGGTATCGCCAAGATTTCGGCAAAATTTGATGCAGATTCTCTGCCATGGTCAATGCGACGATCACACGCTATAAACAGCGGGATTAAGCTAGAATGTTAAATCTTAGTGCGCATGCTCGACAGAGTTCATGGTCAATCTGTGCTAAGCAGTTTCACTCTGTGTGCTTTTGCCTCGTTACTATGGCAACAGTCTTATTGGTCAGATCACAGGTATTTAATATATTTGATGTCTCTAATTTGATTATCTTTACAATTGCTTCCATACCCGCATAACTCGATCTCTCTAATAGCCATCTTTACCATGTGCAATGATCCCCTGTAAAGGCATCGGGTCTAATTTTGAATCATTTGTGCATTACTAAATATCATCTATACGGAGAATATGAGAATTTCATCTTTGAACTATACACAAACACACACACACACACACACACACACACACACACACACACACACACACACA
>NC_068987.1:66522637-66524347 GCF_001194135.2 Octopus bimaculoides | reverse complement strand
TATATATACGTACATGCATGCATATGTATATTTATATATGTGCGTATTATATTAAATGTGTTGGCGTCTGTGGGTATTTTGGTAAGTGTGTTTATTGCTGAAATTATTTATGTTTGTTTATATATATATATATATCATCTTTTGTATGATACTGGCATCTGGTGAATAAAAAAATAATTATACAACACAAAGATTATCACCAGGATATTTCTATTTTTTTCTTCCAAACGTCATGACTGAAGCAGAATAATGTTACTCTTGATAAAACGTCCACAAGTTTTATGATTTCTTCCTCCTTTTAATGATTATTCTTTGGATATTACTTGCTAATACTTATTTCTATTTCGTTTTAGTAGATTTTTATATTTGCATCTCGACGTTTCCATCATATAAATATATTCAGCAATAACGGACAGAATATATTAGTGTTTTTGTGTTACTCGGTAGGTAATGAGAATTTTATCCTTCGCAAGCGCAAATATTGTTCCAACTGTCGCTCTACAAAGCCATTTGTATTCGGAATTTACAGACACACGTATGCTCTTGGTTCCTTTTATATGTTTCAGTCTGTGAGCTATATCCATGCTGGGACGTCATTCGCATGCACGCACACACAAACACATACACATATAGATACACGTGCGCATAACCATAACACACACATACACACACGCATTCACAAAGAAATAGAGACAATAAATCCGAGGAGATACTTTACCAGCACTCAGTTAAAAATCCAGACGTGGCTAACCACATCGAATATTAGAAAATCTTTGGAATCGCTTAGTAAAAAGTAATTACGTTTGTACTCTTTTCGATTGTTAAACCTTCGGCTCGCTTCTAAAGATTTTATGTAGTATTCCAGCGTATATTACAAATACGGTAGAGTTACGTAGAGCTACGTTGTTTGTTATGCTTTTTCGTGCCATGCCTGGCTCATGAGGGCCGGTTTTCCAGTTTCATTGGCGTTTCATTGGTTCTCCCACCTGAACGGGACGCCGGTCCGTCGCAGGTGAGCTGCTAGATGCAGAAGGATAGAGTGAAAGAACGTTGTGACGAAAGAGTCAGCAGAAGTTCTGCTATTACCTTCTACCGGAGCCGCGTGGAGCTTGGGTTTTTCGGTCATAAACACACATATGGCCCAGTCTGAGAATCGAACCCGCTATCCCTCGACCGCGAGTCCGCTTGCTCTAACGACTAGGCTTATGTGCTTCATGTAGAGTTATACATCTTAAAATTTCATTTCATGAAATTTTTTTCCGACGTGTTCCTTATAATCCCTCACCACGCTTGATATGTTAGGAATTTATCTTTGATGCTAGAAATTTGGTTCGTTTCATTCACTCATATTGTGCATACCTTGAATAAAAACTTTGTACGAGCGTCAATAATGACATCAGAATCTGTACTGTAGTTGTTTTAAAATAAACTGAATAGATGAATAGAACTATCATATCTAAGGAGTCTTAGACACTTAAATAGCAAGAACGCGTCGGAAATTAATATATAGAACAAAGACTAATTGAATAAGCTTTAAAGATGTCTAACACTAAATATATAAGTATTATATATGCATGTCATTATTCAAGTTATTTCAAGATTTCTTGCCAATAGAGAAAGAACCGGTTTCTGAACTAGATCCAAGGCTCCTTCATTGGAATTCCAAAATCAACAACAGGGTATTTTTGGTTGTATGTAAGTATGTATTCT
>NC_068987.1:66517708-66522503 GCF_001194135.2 Octopus bimaculoides | reverse complement strand
TATATAGAATACAAAGTTATTTTATTCCACGCAAGTAGAAATATAGGGAAAAATAGAAGTTGAAAATGCACTGAGAATAGTTAAAATATTGTTTATTATATTTAGAGATTTAACCGATGTCACAGTTTACACGCGTTTTCAAAAAGTGGTAATAGAAAGACGTGGCTTATGTTGCAACTGTCTTGCTTCTGACTAGTGTTTGAAGCTCGACCTATTCTTATAAGGAATTCATGGCTCAAATTAGTATATTTTGAATAGGACTTTATTGGTAGAGGATACTCATATAGCTGGTCTTAGAATTTTTTGTAGCTCTGCCGCTACGTCCGTGTGTTAGTATCAAGTGTCAATGTTTGGCGTCGTAATTTAAGGCTGACACGGCTGACTGAACATCTCTACTGACAGTACCAAACGATCAATGCTCTGAACGTTTTCTGTCAAGTGTTTGTAGAGAATGAATACGTGATTAAGTTTAGAACCTTTTGTACGTTTCCCGTTATGTCTTGCTTTTATAGAGAGTACATGGTTCATCCCAATTTCTTCATCATTTTACATTTTTCGATTTTTTTTTCTTGGTAATCCACGGAGAAAGAAACAGAAAGTGAGTATCTTTAAGAATTTTCTTCCTTCTTTTTACTTAAAGAAACACTAAAAACTCATTCTCAAACATCCACCCATCTTCTCACCAGTTTCAAACCGCTACAAACGCATAACGTTTCACTTTCAACTTTTTGAAAAGTGGGGACGGAAATAATGTCGTTTACCTATTGTTTCTAGTATGCCGGGTTTTTTGGTAGTACTGTAATATTTTTTACGTCTGCTGTTTCAGTATAATTCTACGCATCCGTGAAACATCAGGCGAAATTGAAACATAGGGTGATTTTAGCTTTTAGAAAGCAGGTAAGTGATGAGTGGGCGAGGTGGAGAAAGGAGCATTAAGTGTATCTTTAACAAAGATTAAACTTTAAAAAGATATATTTCCCAGATTCGTAATATCTGTATTTTTCTACATGGATAAAAAGAAAAGAAACTCGTAAGAAAGTTACAAATTAAGAAATTGTAGTGGGGAGGGGCGGGGTAACTTATATTTTGAAAACGTGATTTCTGAGCAAAATCTATTAACCCTCTTTTATACGATGAAACAATACATAGTTTGTGATCCTTCTTAAGAAAAGAAAGCACGTTCAGGCAAACCCATGCAAATTGTACCTTCCCTGCTTCACTTTTAAAGAAACGATAACTTCCACTAATCCAGTTCACTATATATCAGCTGAGCTGATCCTACCCATGAGAGAGGAACAAATAATACAATATGGCTGTAGGTCATAACACCCGGGTTACGCCGGGATGCATTATTAGTATGTATATGTGTGAGTGTGTGTCTGTGCGCACGTGCATATGTATCTGTATGCACACACAGTTACATATACACATAGACATATTTGCAAACAAATTTGTTATGTTTCGGGAGTGTATTACGAAATTGAATGAAAAAAGTCATTTCTTATAACTACACTAGATCGAAATAAATTGAAAGATATTTTTGAGATATCTGTACTTATGAAATAATTGTCCTCGAGATGTACTTAAATAGCTTCATTTAAGAGATCTTTGTATCATTTATTTACTGCATTTATGCCTTGTATTTATGGCTACATAATTAGAATATCTTTTAAAATGTCCCTATTTTCATCATTATTATTATTATCATTATTAATATTGTTGTTATTATTATTATTATTATTATTATTATTATTATTATTATTATTATTATTATTATTATTATTATTATTATTATTATCATTATTATTATTATTATCATTATTAATTATTATTATTATTATTATTATTATTATTATTATTATTATTAGTGTTCAGTAGTTTTATTTTTATAACGTGCTTTCACTTCACTACCGAGCGCAGCTCTGTGCGCCTTGGGTATGTGCTGTGGTTTGCTGTGGTACTCTTACGTTTACTGTATTGAAAGTGTTTTGCGTAGAATGTGTGCAATACCCAGTAGTGCAATTTTCTGTATGTTATATATATTTGTAAGTCCTGGTGTTTTTGTTATGTATTTGTCTGAATATTTTTTTATTATACCTAAGGGACCTACTATGATAGGAATTGTTTCTGTTTTTAGATTCCACATTCGAGTTATCTCTATTTCCAAGTCTTTGTATTTTGAAAGTCTTTCCATTTCTTTTAAAGAAACGTTGTCATCTGCTGGTATTGATACATCAATTAGAAAGCATTTTTTTCTTCATGATCTTTGACAACTATATCTGGTCTATTTGCCTTAATTTCTCTATCTGTGTGTATTGGTATATCCCATTATTATCATTATTATTATTATTATTATTAACTGACATAAATCATAACTTTCGTGTAAATTGGACACGTTTTGAATTTTTCACATATTATATTGTCTGTTTTAAGCGAATCTAACATATATTTCTCCTCGCCTTGAATTTTTCATATCATCTAAATCTAATTAAGGCCTTCGGGAAGGTTATAAAATTCATACAACTCTTTTTCGTTATACTACTTTTCATGGAAAGTTTGAAAGCTATTTTTCGAATTCTATAAATTTCCTATATTTGGGTTTTCCTTTAAAAAGAAATTTTTTCATAAAATTTTTTTTGATATCATACAAATATACTTTTGTAATTTTTTTTTTTCATTTATTGACATCCTACATATATTCTTCTGCAAAACATTTTTTGTGATACAAATATTTTTTTTCCTTTCACATTTAGATTAATCAGTTTCGCATTACTTGCCTAAACCGCCTTTTCTTAGTTTTACATAATTCTACCATTGGCTTACGAAAACTGAACGGTTCAAAATATTTCATATATTAGGTATTGTGTGTCTATGTATCGTTCAACCGTTAGGATAACCTTATAACAAATGATCCATATAGTTATCATTCTTTACTCCGTCTCTTTGTCGCACTTTCGCTCTGCCTCACGCAAATATACACACACGAACAGACAGCTCCTTGTACTAACTCATATATTGTGTTAAACGTGTTCATTTCCCCTCCTTCGCCTATTCCTTATATTGAATACACTGATTTTCTGGCTATTTTCATCAAATTGTTAGTATTTCTGGTTTATTGTACTCCAAACACCGTCAACATCAGATAAAACCATTACGTTTCCAGCCTCCCGCTTCATAGCCACCCATCACAAGTGCTGTTACGAACTTCACTCCTCAGCAAGATCATCCTTACTCGCACTCGTCGCAGCAGCTGTGGGCTGGAACAAGCCTCGTGGCAGGCCCAACACCAGATGGCAGGACGTGATTAAGGAAGTTCTTCAGAGACTCAACCGGCACCCTGGAGTATGCAGTGGAGCTGGCACGGGACCACCAGCGATGGTGAGCATTGGTGGACCTTGGCTCTACGCATGATGACGTCTCTGGGACCACTAATATGGGAAGGCCGCAGTCCCATCAAGCAAAAGCATGAACCAAGCAAAACAAATAACCATTATATTCAATTTCATGTCACCACTACTATACATTTTTGACCAATCTCTGCTTTGAAACTACAGTTTGAGAAACCAAATTTGAAGAAGGTATTGTTCCTATTTTGTAAATAAATATTTAAATCTACTCTGGCTGAGTAACCAACACGTTCTCAATAAAAAAGATTTTTATATAATCCATACGTTTGATAGCCTTCTTCATTTAGCGTAACGGTTGTTCTACATAAAACAGCATTGCCGAGAATGCTTTGTTATATTTGTTTCGGTTCTTTGAACGCGATGTTCAAATTCGGCCAAAGTTAGGTTTGTATTTAAAACTTTCAATCTATATACACAAAGTAATAATATACTTAATACAGGGAGAGATTATTTTTACTCATTTCACTTTTTTCTCTTTCTCACTAGACTGCATCAGTAAGTCACATGTCCGGCCCTCATACACTGTGTCGACAGAATAAGGTTTAAGTATGTATGTGCATGTTTAATACTCAACTGCCTACGTTAATTTTAAGTTTGAAATCAGTTCGTAGAAGAGATGAATGATTGTTTTCAAGATGGAAATCATCTATCTATCTATCTATCTATCTATCTATCTATCTATCTATCTATCTATCTACATACGTACACACACACAGACACACACACACACACACACACACACACACACACACACACACATACACATACACACACACACACACACATATATATATATATATATCCATCTATCTGCTTATCTACCTGTTTATTTGTCTGACAATTATTCTGTCGAGCTATCTATCTACCTATATATGTGTGTGTGTGTGTGTGTTTATCTGTGTGTAGGTACATGTGTTTGTAATCCAAGAACGTATGGAATAAAAACAAACAAATATTAACAACTCAAATCTAATCGGATATGATTATTAGCTAAATAGATTTTGTGCATGGTACATGTTATGCAACAAACTTTTTTTTAGCTATGAAACATATGTAGTTTTTATTCACCTTTTCTATTCTTTACATTCTTGGATTTTTATTTGCATATTTAACCGTTTAGTTTCTTGAACCGTGAGTTGTATAGATACCATCAACTTATCGAAATTTCCATTGAGTTCAATATGAGACGAAGTGTATAACATACGTTAGTTATTAAACTCTTTATCGTGCATTGTCCATTCTTTTGTCTTCTATACAGGTTGAGTACGTGTTTGACGCTCACTAACTTCCTATACGATGATACTTCAGAAAGTATTACTGTGTGCCTCTGTGTGTGTGTGTGTGTGTGTGTGTGTGTGAGCGTGTAAGTATATATATATATATATATA
>NC_068987.1:66516389-66517698 GCF_001194135.2 Octopus bimaculoides | reverse complement strand
ATATTTAAATGCATAATTGCATAAATGGATAAATGAATGTGTAGGAGACATTGTGTTTCAATTGCCTCTTACCTTTGATATACCCACATAAAAAGAAAATTTCCATTGGAATAAGGTCTGAAGAACGCACACAGGATTCAACTCTACTTTCTTTGCTCAAATCATCAGTTCAGAAAAGCTGATTCGGGATAGGCTCTCATATCAAGATGGTTGTGGGGATGTGCTCCATCTTGCTGAAAATTGATTTCTTCCTCACCAAACAACTCTTCGACACTTGGAATGACAGATTCCTGCAGCAAGTTTAAGGAAACATGTCCAGTGACAGTTTGGTTAAAAACTAATGACGCTAGGATGACCAATGCTAATATCTAACATCACACTGTAAGCCCTGGTAAGTTCAAATCATTTTCCATATTAACATGCAGCTTTTCAAGAGCGCAGTAGATGCAATTATGTTGGTTAATTGAGCCACTTAACTTAAACCTGGACTCATCGCTCCGAACAATTTTGCATCTTCTGCGCATTTGCCTGGATAACACACACAAAAGTCAGCTCTCCGGTCAGGATCGTCTTCATCTAGAGCGTTGGTTAATTTTGGAATGTTACATTTCCAATGAACTCGCTTCGAAGTACTTGAGTTGGGGATTCCTGTCTCACAACACATTTGTGGTACGGATTTTTGTGGGGATCGATGGAGATTTTCCAGCATCTGTTTTTTCCTTTTGCGGGGCTAGTTGGTGACTGTGGTCTCCCCGAACAATCCTTATGGACGTCATGAACAATTCCATCTGATTCAAACTTAACTCGGATGCGAACAATGCCGCATCGCGTTGGCAGATCTTCGTGAAATTATCATCTAAATTGTCTTTGCACTTCCATGTTGTTTTCGTGCTTCCAGTAGCACTTTATGATAAATTTTCTTTCTTCAAAACTTTGTCTTCTGCCATTATTAGGATTAGTTTGATCTAAAATGAAATAAAATATTCAATGAGTCAATGAGTGATAGAGTGCCAAAATATTAGTACACCCTGTAAATGCACACATGTATGCACACACATACGTGCGCGCGCACACACACATACTCATACATATATAATGTATATGTGCAGATATGCGTTTTTCATTTTCAACAAGTTCTTAGAATAGATGAATGATTTTCGTGAGAACGGAAATCATATCTATCTATCTATCTATCTGTCTATATATCTATCAATTCATCTAACCATCTATCTACTCGCCTATCTACTTATGCATGTATGTATGTATGTATGTATGTATGTATATATATATATCTATATATATATATATA
>NC_068987.1:66515255-66516207 GCF_001194135.2 Octopus bimaculoides | reverse complement strand
AGAGAGAGAGAGGGGGGATATGAGGGGTTTAGTTCACTCGTGAGGTTTCAAGTTCACAGCAAAGGCTGGAGTTATGTGATCCGTATTAGGCTTCTGTGTTAGCAAATACATATTAGAGGAAATGGACAAATATCCAACACAGGACGAGTATTTCAAGTCATTTATAATAATTTAGAGTCAGGTGAATTTGACGTCTTACAGATGTTTCTTAGATATCCCAACTAATAGGCTAGCATGTCCATACACTGGAAAATAAGTCAACCGAGACAAGGTGAGTATGTATGAATGTTCCAGACAGGGAAATTCGCAAAAGTACATAGAAGAATAGAGACGGGAGAATAAATTTCATAGTTGATTTTTTTCCAGAGGGTATTGAGGCTGGTCCGTACTTCCGTGAAATTATAGGCCCTTAGGTATGATCCCAGGTACATCCAGGCAATATTTTGGCAGTATTTTGTATGATGTTCACTGTTCATCTTTTGCCAGGGTGTATGGAGGTTGGTTCGTATTTTCATAAATGCATTATTTAAAATACTGCCTCGATTTACCTGGGATTATACTTAAAGTCCTATACCGTCATGAAAGTACGGAACAACCTCCAAGCCCTCTGGAAAAAGATAACTGTGTACTCTATTCTCTTGCCGCTATTCTATCTACTTTCACTCTTTATTCTTCTATTTTGTTCCTTATAAACTGTGAATTTACCTGTCTAGAACTTTCACACATACTCACCTTGTCTCTGATGACGGAATACTCATGCTAGCCTATCGCTTGGGATAACCCAGAAACAGCTGTAAGATTTCAAATTCACCTTACTCGAAATCATTATACTCGCCCTGCCTTAATTTTTGCTGTCCTTTTCATTTGATATATATATATATACACACACACACACACACACACACACACACACACACACACACACACACACACACACACACACACACACACA
>NC_068987.1:66510732-66514888 GCF_001194135.2 Octopus bimaculoides | reverse complement strand
ATATATATATATATATATATATATACACAGAGAGAGAGAGAGAGAGGGGGAGATATTATGCAAGTATGCATGCCTGTACATATATGTGTGTGTATACAAGTTAGTTTCATACACAAGCACGAATTTGCTCACAATAACACACATTCATTGCAGGTCACCGTTGTATCGCTTGACACCCACACTTCGAGACACCTTCTCATCTGTTTCCCTAATTATTCTCGCCTCTAACGCCCTCTTCCTCTTACACTTATACACACACACACAGACTGACAGACACACAAACACACACATATATATTCCTGTATATATCACGCTCAGTGTAAATATATCGTTGAAAAGCTTATTTGCTGTTGTTAGTCGGCCAGAGATAACATCTCATAGATGTACTGTGTTTGAAAGTATACTTTTTATCGGAGGAAGGCGGAAAATTCCACAACAGGATCAATCGAAGAACCCACATGCACTTTAGTCTCGTTCAATTTAATCAATGGCGCGTATGGATCCGTTAAGGGCAACAGAAATCGTACTAAATTAAAATGGCTGGCTATCTATTGCTAAAAGATAAATTTCCTGCAGCATTCGTCCGGAGATTACACTCCATATAGATATGCAGTGAGTAGATGCCACCGTAAAAAGGTTTAGCCGATGCTTTGATATTTTTTGCCTCCTTCCAATATGCATTGTGCTTTTAAACACACTAACGTCGCTAAGAGTTATCTTCCGTTGAATATGCAAAAAATTTGCATTTCAGGGATGCGTCTTGCTTTCAACAGTGTACGTTACTGTTATCTCGCTACACTTACACTGAACGATTGAAATGGAATCCATTTTTTAAAAACTCTATCAATTCATCTTATTATTGAGAATAATTCGAAACTATTTTAATAGATTTTTACTAGATTGATTGTGTTTAATATTTTACTAGACCCGTTTTTTGGAGGACCTTGATAGGATTAAATAAAAGCTTAATTTTGACGTTAATGTAATTTTTATTTAAATGAGAAACAGACGAAACTGAATATTATTCGGCATTTAGGCTTAGCACCTTATCTCTTATGCTAATTATCACCTTTTGTATGAAGACATTCATGCAATTCATACAGAGAATGAAATTATTCTTTGATGAAATTCTGTGAGCGATTGAAACTGCAAGTTATTTATGCTGTAATTTTTCTACAGGAAATAATTAGAATGTTAACCTGATACAGAATAGAGGCTCCTTAGATTACTGCTTCTCCACTTTAGTTAAATTACTGCATGCATATATTTATACAAATAGATGCATATATCATTTAACGTGATTGCATGTGAGTGTCTATTTGTTTGTGTGAGAATGCATTTCTATGAAACAGAGTAGGTAAGTATATGCTTGAGTGTGTGCGCTTGTGTATGTGGTATGGTTGTTAATTCACCTTTTCTAAATAAATTATTTCTCAATTTTGTGAAATATCTGGGAGAGTTTTAGAAGCAATATAAGAGAAACTATAAAAATGGATAGGGCAAATGCGTGGTCATTTGAGGGAGCCTCGAAAAAGATATTGCATTTTTACAAGCAAATATTTTAACATTTTGCTTTTATATACATTGCTAGAATACTATAAAACGGTGAGCATAAAGAACAAAAAGAAATGTCATTTCATAATGTAACTTGAAAGCTTTTAAAATCATATTCTACGTGATGCAACACAATTTGTTTTCTTCTTTGTTAAATGTATGCTTACATAAATGACGTAACTTTGATGTCTAAAGCAATATTCATATTAAAAGGAAAATAAACTTACAGAATGTTGTCAAAACATCGTTTTGTTTTGGTAACAATTTAACACATCTAAAAGAAACGCAATTATGTGGATGTCAGTTTCGCTTTCATCTATGAGTCTTGGTCGTGATATGAATTGAAGTGTCAACATGCAAAGATATTTGAAAACCGACCGATGTAATTTACCTCCATCTCCAACTCGAAAAGCTAGTATTGTTTTCACTTCCCTACTGTTTTATAATGAATTTTAAACTCAAAGTATTGAAACCTTTATAAAATCAATATTGGACCTCTGTATGTATTTAAAGCACTCAAAAACGCAGACACATATACACACATAATGAGTGTGTTTGTGTGTTCGTGTGTGTGTGTGTATGTGTGTGTGTGTGTGTGTGTGTATGTGTGTGTGTGTGTGTGTGTGTGTGTGAGCCTACGTGTATTATATGTATGTGTTCCGATTAGCTGTAAGGTAAACTCGATCGCGTTTCTCAGTAAATACTATCTTCCCTTCTGTCTAATGAAAGGAAACAATGTTCGTGTTAAGTTTTTAAATCTCTTTTTCTTATATTATTTGATTGAAAATAGCTGCTAACCTACTGAGAATAAATTCGCTGTCCTTAGAATTTATTGATCATAGTAAGATCAACGGCCTTATATTTTCTGTCAGAGAATTGGTTGATACGAGGTTTTCACGCCAAACGACAATCATAGATTTAAATAGTTTCATAAAATACCTGGAAAGGAGTTACGAGAAATTGATGGTTAACTGAAAGGTGATCGATACCAGATATTGTACTATTGTAGTCTATTGTTTGGGCTATGCAGTGAATTGGATCAATTTCTATAAGAGTTTCTTTGCAATATTGTGACCTTCATTAATTTTTCAGCAGTTTATCACAAATTATTCCTATAGTTCTATACTGTTAGTTTTACCTCTTTTCTCATTCCATCAGGAATTCTGTTGAAATATCGGCAATAAATATTTACATTATTTGAAAGGACATAACTCTGAAGAAAAACTGTTTTCTCCTCTGATCCTGTTAAAATCTGTTACATTCTCTGATATTTTCTCAGTATTGAATATTACTGCATTACTTTACTATGTATGGTCACAAAATATTATAGTAGCAATCTCCAGATACAGAAACGTTAGAGTTGCCGTAAGGCATGCAATTGTATCGAATATATATAACAGGAAACTAAAGAGAAAATTAGGTATATGAGAATATAAAGGAATACATATTTGTAATGGTTCCTTTGATATCATTCTCTATACAAGTGCTTGTTTCTTTTATGCGGGAAGGCTGATGACAACGTTTGTATAGTCAATTTAACAACAGCATTTGTATTGTAAATTTAATCGAATGGTGTGCATTGCTAATATATAGTATATTGACCAGGCGGCAAGCTAGCAGAATTGTTAGCACGCAGGGCAAAATGCTTAGCGGCATTTCGTCCGTCTTTTCGTTCTGAGTTCAAATTCCGCTGAAGTTGACTTTGCCTTTCATCCTTTCGGGGTCGATAAAATGAGTACCAGTTTAACACTGGGATCGATGTAAACGACTTACACTCTCCCTCAAACTTGTTGCCCTGGTGCTAAAATTTGAAACCAATATATATACCATATTGAGACTGGGGTGATTAAACGTAAAATATATCTTTAAAATGTGATGAAAATAATTGCAATACAATTTAGGTAAATAACTAAAAGTAACTGAAATCTACATTTCGGTATTTATCATATACATTTAAAACTTGTTGAGCGAAGAAACTAGATGGACGAAATCTCATTGCCGTATGGAATTCGTTTCAGCTCTCCACCTCTAGACTCAATATGTGCTTTCATGTGATGATAATTAAAATACAATATATTTAAGATAATGATGACATTTAATTTGTATTTAATTGTAAAAGAACGAGTAGTAAAATTTGTATTATGATTACGTTATGCCATGTGATTCAAAATTAAAACTGATGTACAAAAACAATTCCATTCTTTAGAACTAATATTTACTCTTATAACAATATTTAGTTTAAAATCCGAATAGAAAGCTCCTATATTAAAAATATTTGAAGCCTCTCTTAGTTTTTAGAAACAGGAAGAACAGGTTTTAGATAATTATTCTAATTAACTAACATTCCTTATTCACAGGTGTATATATATAGTTAAAGCGAAGTGACAGAATTGAATGTCAATATTTGACATTTTACATAGAAATACACACACACACACACACACACACACACACACACACACACATTTCTGGATGAAGGATACCATTTTCTAAGGATGAAACCAATGGTAGCCATAATACCCAAATAAAGAAATTTTATCAACCAATGCGGTATTAAGCACTCATTCTCATTGTTCGACATTTACGTATATATATATATATA
>NC_068987.1:66510150-66510478 GCF_001194135.2 Octopus bimaculoides | reverse complement strand
ATATAATATACAATATATAATATAAAATAAAAATGGATGGTACAATGAAATAAAGTATTGAATGTCTTATTGAATATATGGAATATGTCTTATTGAATAGATGAAATATTGAGTATTCAATATAAAGGATTAAATATATAAAGGCGAATACGTATTTTCTATACCTTGTGGTATTTCATCATAGCCGGTATGACAGACTTTAACAGTCTGGTTTTGCAGGAATATAAATAAAACATAAAAAACAGACAGTGCTGGAACTCTTTTAAACAAAATAATATATATATATATGTGTGTGTGTGTGTGTGTGTGTGTGTGTGTGTGTGTGTGT
>NC_068987.1:66504761-66510119 GCF_001194135.2 Octopus bimaculoides | reverse complement strand
TATATATATATATATATATATATATATATATATATATATATAGAGAGAGAGAGAGAGAGAGAGAGAGAGAGAGAAAGAGAGAGAGATGTGTGTGTGTGTATGTATGCATATGCGTATAAACGCATACTTACATGCATGCATGCATACATACATATGTACATACATACCTATATACATTCGAGTGCTACAAATTCTTGCATTTGCCAGTTGAACTTTGTTGATGTGCTATAGTTTACAAGGTAAACAAACATGAAAAAACACAATACTCTTCACAACCACTGCTCTACAATCAGCGTGTTTTGACCTGTCCTATAAAATCCAGTCATTTATTGAAACCATATATTTATGACTGAGCTAAAGAATATAAATAGAATCAATATAGGATCATTTACATATTTTGTACACTGGATATCTTCATTCCCTTAACCCCATTTATGTACCCCAAGACAAACCGGAAATGACATTATGGGTACAATTAATGAAAATATATTAATTTTATATGTAGTAAAATCAATACGATTCGCTTAAAGTAATTGTAATATTTATAATTTTCGACAAGTCGACGAATCGTTAACACACCTGACTGAATGCTTAACAGCATTTGTCCGTCTTTATGTTCCGAGTACAAATTACACTGAGGTCGACATTGTCTTCCATCGAGTCGAAGTCAATAAAATAGTACCAGATAAGCATTGGAGTCGATGAAATCACTTTTCCTCTTCCCTAGAAATTTCTGGCCTTGTGCCAAATGTTGCAATCAATATTTATAATTTTCGACCCCCAGAAAGAATATAAAGCAAAATTGTTACAAACAAGTGGATTCGGGACAGAAACGTCTGCAAGAAGCATAGTTAGGTTAATCTTACTGTTTATACTAGTAGGCCCGGTAAAAAGAAAATGGCAAAGTCGGTAACATTGATTTGAACTCGCAACTTAAAGGGATATGATTTATTATTGCATGTCATTCTTGTCAGGCGTTCTTTACATTTTTCCATTCATTATTCTTAAAGTTACTATTAACAAGATTAATAACAATCATATTATACAAGACACTGAATATTATACAGGTCTTTATGCACAACTCAAAGTAATTAGAATTCCTGAGGTTAGTTGAATTATTAAACTAAAAAAAAAACGCACACACAAGGAAAAAAAGGACAAGATAAACATCACTGACACCGTACATGGTATATCTTGACATCTTATTGCATAGGTGATATATCGATCGCTTTCGATAACTCCGGTTATTGATTATTATATAGATGCGATATTGATTAGCTTAGAGATAGCTGTTATCAGTTTTCCAGAGAAGCAGATGTGTTGATAAACCAACCTGTTTGCCCTTCCCCTTGTTGTTCTTGTTGTGGTTGTTGTTCCTCCTACTGATCATCATCATATTCATCATAATCATCATCATTTTCATCATTTTCATCATGATCATCATCGTCATCATCATTATCATAATTGTTTCTCTTCTTTTTATTAATATCATTACCATTATTATTATTATCATCGTGGTCGTCGTCATTCTCGTCCCCTTCGTCGTCGTCCTCCCCCACCTCTTCTTCTTCCTCTTCCTCGTCATCATCATCATCATCATCATCATCATCATCATCATCTTCAACATTACTATTATTACTATTTTTTCATTTTCATAATTATTGTTGTTATGGTTATTTTGCTTTCGTTTTCCGACTTTCATGTTTATTTCTAATTCTATGATTGGAAAGTCAATATTCAAAGTATGATCGCTTTTAAAAAGGAAATAAAAGAAAATTATGAATATTATTTTCCTGTGATTTAAATGCCTGAAAGGTGACCATCTATTTCCAGATAGCATCAACTGTCTTTAGATTTATAGACTTAATTCATCATTCCCAAAAATAGCAACCCGTATATTTGATTTTTTCTTTTATATTGGAGTATTGTTTATATAATGTCTCGTATTGAATATGAAACACGAATGAATATCGATTTATTTGGGCGCTGCTTCTTTTTCCTCTTCATTCAAAACCTTTCCGTTTCGCTTCTTTTCCGCCACTTCATCATTATCTTAATCCATCATCATTATCATCATCGTCGTCGTCGTCATCATCATCATCATCATCATCATCGTCATCATCAACATTTTCATCGTCATCATCATATCACCATCATCATCATCACCGTCATCATCAGCACCATCATCATCACCATCATTGTCATCGTCGTCGCCGCCGTTTATCATCGGCATCACCACCATCACCATCACCACCACCACACTGAAACCACCAACACCAATACCATTATCAGCATCGTCATCATCGTCATCATCGTCATCATCGTCATCATCATCATCATCGTCATCATCATCATCATCATCGTAATCACGTTTCTCATCATCATCACCGGAATCAACTTTCTCATTATAATCCTCAACATCAATATCCTCTCCCTCCTCCTCTTCCTCCTCCACTTCCTCCTCCTCTTCCTCCTCCTCTTCCTCCTCCTCTTCCTCCTTCCTCTTCCTCCTCCTCTTCCTCTACCTCCTCCTCCTCTTCAACATCAACAAGAACAAAAAACAGACAGTACTGTAAAAAGGGCCTTCATAATAATCATTGCTAGCGTTTTCTTCATCATCATCATTTTCACATTCACCTACCAGTTGCTAATGGCAACACCAGTTCTACGGAAATTTCGGCCATTCATGGTGATATATTTCATAGAAAATTTCGGAACAACAGCTTACTACTCGTATCTGATTGAAATTTTGTAGTTGTGTATTTTTCTTTGTATTCATTTTTTGATTCATTTCCTAACTAGAAGTGTTTATGCTGTCGTTATTTTTGCTGTAGGTGTTGCTGTTTTTTGTTAGTGTTCTTGTTATTATGTTGTAGTGGAGGTGTTTATAGCGGTGCTGATGGTAGGAGATTGGTGTTGTTGTTTTCAGAGATATATTCGTATTTGATCTAGCCAAACCGAAAAGCAAGCGAACCATGAAACTACCTATATATTCAGACGCACACGAAAGGATTTTTCGCTTACGTGTGGAAAAGAAACACAATTAGCTTTCATTGAGATGATCAAATCTTCAAAGAATTTTCCAAACAATTTACTCTACACCACATCGAAGGGAACTCGTAGCAATAGAATTTGGAAATAGGATCCGCCATCCTCAATGGATAAGATTTCTTTAACTTACAAATATACTGAATATATAGTATGAACACATACATTTATCATATGCGATGTATTAGTTTTATCTGTAAGAGAATTTTATTCACTTTGTGCTCTGGAGGTGCCAAGATACTCAATATACAATCTAACGTGTCATAGCATCAACCAAATTCATCGATATGTTTTGATTTCATCCTATGGAATACCTGCTTTGAGACTACCTGTCTTTATTTTTACACAATGTGCAGATATTGCTGTTGAAATGCTTATTGATATTTTCGAAGACATTCTGAAAGTCACACCTATTTTGGCTGTTACTAAATTCAGATTCATATTACTTCCTTAATTCCTCCTAGAGCTAACCCACTTTCAGATTAATAATTTACACGTATCTAATGTGGAAAACATAAACGTAAAGATGCAATTTACTTTAACACAACATATCTTGCGTAGCAATGTCTTGTGGCCGATTAAACTAGCAAGTTGATTAGAAAGTTAATTATATAATTATCTTAAGGGATAAAACTGATAGATTCTTATTCAAATATTTTATCGGGGAAAGATTGATTCAAGCTTGGACTGAGTCCATGCATGGGTACCATCTTGAAGGGTTTAAGTCGAACGAATCGACACCAGTGCTTAATAAATCGGTCTCTTTCGCAGAATCACTATTGTTACGGAGAAGTAAACAAACCAACACCACTTGTTAGTTGTCAGGTGGAAGTGGATGACAAACAGAAGCACAAAGACATACATAGATATACATACATACATACACTCCTATATGTATATATATATATATATATATATATATATATGTATATATATATATAATGAGGGAAACGGAACATGGAGTTAGAAAAAAATCTTTATTCTACACAACCATTGTTTCGACCAATCCCGCACCTGTCCCTTGAAGGTGGGATATTATATAGCTAGTTTTGTTGCACCCAGAAGTGCAAAATACATCACATCGGGTGTCTCGTTTTAAATAAAATACTTCACTAAATACACTCAGTTTCGCTTGCCATCAACCTACTGGCGACCGCAGAACATGAAGCGTAACCGAGTATATTTAGTGAAGTATCTTATTCAAAACGAGACACCGGATGTGATGCATTTTGCACTTGTGGGTGCGACAAAACTAGCTGTACAATATCCCACATGCAAGGGACAGGTGCGGGATTGGTCGAAACAATCTTTCTATTTGCTAACCCCATTTTCGTTTGCTCTCGTTTATTATAAACTCAACATACACTGCGTATTTCCTGACATAGATCCAGTGACACTTATATCATGAGTGTGACTGACATCAGGTAGCCTAATCGGTGAAAGTGCTTTAATCGCTAAACTATTAACCATGTACCTAGGGTTCAGATATTTAGTTTCATATATATATATATATATATATATATATATACATACATACACACATACATACATATACAGGGTGCGATGGATAGATTGTCGCCATTTTATATCTTAATTTAGCGCATGCGCATTGTTTGTTTTTGATTTAATTGACTACGCAGGTGTCTGCACCATGCTATACAAGCAGAAGAACCCAGTCATGGCTGTCAGACAACTTCTGCGACGACATCGCCCTAAAATTTGGCCATCTAACTCCCCAGACTGTAACCTCCTTGATTACTTTGTGTGCGGTGTAATTGAATGAAAGACCAACAAATCTCCTAGTAAGAACAAAGTTGAACTGAAGGCAAGGATTATGGTAGCATTTACCAACTAAAGCAAGGAGACTGTCCAGAAGGGTTGCAGGATATTCCGAAATCGTCTGGAGGCCGTGGTTGAAGCCAATGGCGATTTTATTCAATAGATTTACTCTTTAATTTTTCAGGATATTTTAATGTAATTTTGGTAAATATATCTGTTAAAATGAGATGTCAGTGTTATTTTCATTTTGGCATAATTTTGAGGACAATTTATTTACCGCACCCTGTGTAGTCGACAAAATCAAAAACAATATTCATGCGTGAAATTAAAAATATAAAATGGCGACAATTTATCTAGCGCTGCCTGTATAAATAAATAAATAAATAAATATATATATATATATATATATATATATGATATTAGGGATAAAAATCCAAATTTACAGGTAAAAACTCAATTCAATTCAATTTATCATTATCTTATGATTTTTACTTTGTACTATATTATACTTATTTATCGTGCATTTACTTA